>NC_058085.1:364974384-365163141 GCF_014858855.1 Bufo gargarizans
ACATACATTTAATGGATAGAAACATGGGGGGGGGGGTCATTTATTAAGACCAGCGTTTTAGTAATAATCACTTGAGCTGGCGGTGGATCCTCCGGAGTTATAAAGAGGCGCCGGCCTCTCCATAATTTTGGCGCATCCAGCGCCAGTTCTAAATGTAAGACGGCTTCCTTGCTGTCTTACATCTAGATCATTTTCTATGCCTAAGGCCTCATGCACACGACCGTTGTTGTGTTCCGTTCTGCAAAACGGGGTTCCGTTGTTCCGTGATCAGTTTCCGTTTTTGTTTCCGTGTGTCTTCCTCTAGTTTTGGAGGATCACCAGACATAAAGAAAAGTAAAAAAAAAGTCCAAGTCAGGTTTGCCATGCAAATGATAGGAAAAAAACGGACGCGGACGCACGGCCGCAGACGACAATCTTGTGTGCCTCTGTCTTTTTTTTTTTGTGGTCCCATTGACTTGAATGGGGCCGCAAACCGTGTTCCAGGAAAATAATAGGACAGGTTATATTTTTTTGACGGACTGGAACCACGCACGGATCACGGACGCGGATGACAAACGGTGCATTAGCCGAGTTTTCAACGGACCCATTGAAAGTAAAAAAACGGAACAACGGACACGGAATAAAACAACGGTCGTGTGTATGAGGCCTAAGCGAGGCGTAGAAAATGATGAATGAGACAGCTTGTCCGCCCATGCCACACTCATTTTTTTAGCCCTGGCGGGATCTGCGCCATGAATATGCCTAATATAGGTATAAAAAATGACCCCCATAATGTCTTACATTCCCATCCATCTCTCACTGACTGCAAAGTAAAAAAACAAACAAAAAATAAGCAATACATTTCTTTCCGTTTTTTTTAGAAAAGCGTGCCTGCTGCGTTATTCTATCATTCACTTTTGAACTACATTTCAATATGTTTTTACTGTATACAAAGACACCACTTACTGATTGGCTTAAAGTTTTTTTTTTTATGGTTTTAGGCCTCATGCACACAAACATATGTATTTCGCGGTCCGCAAAAAACACGGATGACGTCCGTTTGCATTCCGCATTTTGCGGAACAGAACAACTGACCCCTAATAGAACAGTATTATCCTTGTCCGTAATGCAGACAATAATAGGACATGTTCTATTTTTTTGCAGAACGGAAATACGGAAACGGAATGCACACGGAGTAACTTCCGTTTTTTTTTTTGGACCCATGTAAATGAATGGTTCCGCACATGATGCGCAAAAAAAACAAAAAAACGGATTGGTCACGGAAAGAAAAAAACGTTTGTGTGCATGAGCCCTTATACTGATGACCTATCCTCAGACTGACGGGGGTCTGACATTGGGGCTTCCTGCCGATCCGCAGTTTGAATAGGCCCAATCTCTACAGCGAGCACCGCGGCCTCCGCCCAGCTTTCCATTGGCCAATGATGTAATCGGTCACATGCCTTAGACGCAGCTCAGTTCTCTTCAAGTGAATGGAGCAGAGCTGTGATACCAAGCACAGCCACTATCCAACGGATGGCGCTGTGCTTGGTGGCCTGTGAGCACCGCGGCCTCCTCAAACAGCTGATCGGTCCCAGGTGTTGGACTCCCACTGATTAGATACTGATGATCCGATCAGACGGATAGGTCATCCGCTTAAAACCCTTGGGAAACCCCTTTAAATTCTGGCACACTCTGTCACATCATAAGCCACACATAGCGAGACCCCTTTCCAGCTAAACCACGCCCCCCTGTGGCCCAAATGAACAATACACAAAGCATGAATGTCAGCTTTTTTTGGTGCAAATTAAGCTAAAATTCTTGCTTAGTAAAACTGCCCCAGTGTTCTCATTCACTGACAGCAAGCACAGATCCTGAAAATAATAAAGAATTGGGGATCAAAGTATCTTAGAAAATAATAACCGATCATTTATACAGTGATTACACTTTATGTACAGAATGGTGGAAAAGCCCTTTAATTATATGAAGAGGCGGGGTTTGGTTAAAGGGTTTGTCCCACAAAAAATATCCTACATATTTCAAACTAACACCTGGATCTGAACACTTTTGTAATTGCATGCAATTAAAATTTTTGTATAGCTGCTGAGTTATTCAATAAAATGGATCTGTATAGCGCCACCTGCTGTTTGATCTTTTATTTTTTTCTTTGTCTTGCTCACTGAGATGGTCGCACATGCTCAGTTCCAGCCCTCAGCTGCCACCTAAGCTGTGATAGGGAGAGAGCTACAGACACGCCCATGAGAAAGGACACGCCCCCTGAGCTGCCAGCTTGATATAAATCTAGCAGAGCAATGAATGGGCAGATCTCTGGATCCCTGTGAGGTGCAGGGCCGGTTCTAGCTTTGTTAGAAAGATTGCCCTGTTATTTTTTCACATTCATAATAGGATAACCCCAGTGGAAAATTGGGGGTACAATGTAGCTGTCTCAATTTAAAACATTGGGCGGGGCTTCACCTAGAATAATTGGGGAGGAGCTTAACTGACTTGACATAACATAATGGGAGGGGCTTACATCATGTGTTGATTTCCTGATAATTACTGCTCTCACCCCCAAAATACTGTTACTTAACGAACCATCGCATAGGAACAGCGAGGGTTAAACTGCAAAGCAGGAAACTGGAGAAATAAGAAGTCCCATTAACAGGAGGCGGCGACCAGAAATCGAGACAAAGCGAAGAATCAGAGACCGAGACGCCTCAGCCCTGGTCTCAGGAATCCAGAACCTCTCCCTACAGAGGTCTATACATTATACGGAACAGAACCATCTCCTGCCTCATGTGGGTTCATCTCTAAGAATCCAGTGAGATGATGAGGATCCTACTCCTGCTTCTTTCTGCACTGACCCTTCTTCCCAGTGAGTTGTCCTGTGGTGTACACTATGTATGAGGCTCTCCACTCTGGGATGGGGGACATAACTGCTGTCGATGGATTGTCAGCTCCTGGGGTCAGCATGCATGACATAACTACTAGAGATGGATTGTCAGCTTCTGGGGGGGAGACACAACTGCTGTCGATGGAATGCTGGCTTCTGGAGTCAGGGAGACAGGACTACTATACATTAATTGTTAGCTCTTGGGGTCAGGGAGATGCAACTACTTTAGGTTGATTGTCAGCTCCTCGGATCAGGAAGACACAACTGATGTTCATAGATGTCAGTTTCTGGGTTCAGGGAGACACGACTCGTGTCCATGGATTGTTCACTCTTGGTGTCAGGGTGACAAAACTACAATAGATCGATTGTCAGCTCCTGGGGTCAGAGAGGCACAACTGCTCTAGATGGATAGTCAGCAACTGGGGTCAGCATGACATGAACTACTAGAGATGGATTGTCAGCTTCTGGGGTCAGCATGACATGAACTACTAGAGATGGATTGTCAGCTTCTGGGGTCAGCATGGCATGAACTACTAGAGATGGATTGTCAGCTTCTGGGGTCAGCATGACATAACTACTAGAGATGGATTGTCAGCTTCTGGGGTCAGCATGACATGAACTACTAGAGATGGATTGTCAGCTTCTGGGGTCAGCATGACATGAACTACTAGAGATGGATTGTCAGCTTCTGGGGTCAGCATGGCATGAACTACTAGAGATGGATTGTCAGCTTCTGTGGTCAGGGAGTGGTGGGATCAGAGAAGATATATGGCCACTGAGCAGCTAATCTCCTTGTCTCTTGTGTCTCTCTCAGGCGGCAGTGCGGTACTAGTGGAGCAGGATAAGAAGCTTGTGATGGTGAGGACCGGGGACACCATGAAACTGAGCTGTACACAAGATCAGAGCAACTACTTCAACATGTACTGGTATCAGCAGAAACTGGGGCAAGGACTGGAGCTCATGGTCCTTTCCACAGATGTAAACTCTGAAGACATGGAGAAGGACTATAAGGAGAGGTGGTCTTTACAGAGACCCTCCGTCTATAACTCCACTCTGACCCTAACCGCCTCAGCCGCAGAGGACAATGCTGTGTACTTCTGTGCTGCCAGTATACACAGCCTGAGAGAGAGGAGCCCAGCATGGTAATAACCTGAGTGTAATCCCTGACTGCTCCTGCAGGGGGCGCTGGTCTGATTCCTAATCATTTCTGTATCTCACGGTTTAGGAAGGCAGAAGTTTATGAGTTCTGTTTGAGTTGTCGATGTGAATAGTTGGAGTATTACAGAGATGAGCACTGTCGGACTGGCCCACCAGAGTACCAGAGAATCCTTCAGTGGGCCCAGGCTCTGATACCATAATGGACCCCAAAGGTCCAGGAGAAAAAATAATTTTGGACTGAATTTGGAACCAGTCACTAGGATCTATTTCTGTGATTCAAAACCTATTAGACTTTATTGATGATATGGGTGGGCCCAAGGAACCCCCCTAAGACCCTGGCTATGAGGCAATAGGTATTAGATAATATGTAAGCATGTGCCTTTTCTAAAGTCAAACCCTTAGTTGAAGGAGCTCTTCTCTATGTCGCACCTTCCAAAATGTCAGCTCTCATTTTGTAGCGATTCTCTCCTGCTTTATGCTCCGTCTTGACCCACAGCGGTCACCCTACGATGCATCCCTTTAATCCTGTCTTCAGGACTTCTCCCGTGCTGCACCTGAGCTGTAGAACCCATCGTCTTGGACCATGTGTCTCTCCAAGGCCTCATGCACACAGCCGTTGTTTTTGTCCACATCCGAGACACAGATTTGGCAGCTCGAATGCGGACCCATTCATTTCAATGGGGCCGCAAAAGATGCGGACAGCACTCCGTGTGCTGTCCGCATCCGTTGTTCCGTTCCGTGGCGCCCGCAAAAACATGTACATGAGGCCTAACTCACAGATTTCAATGTTTTGGCCAAGGGTATAGACACCAGGGTGGTAGCATTGAGGTAGACGGCCACCTCTACTCATAACCCCCCTCCCTTACAGGGATTGGCGCAGGACAAACCCCGGGGCCAGTGTTGTCCCTTAAAGCCATTAAAAAGGATTTCCAAGATTTTTATTCTGATGACCTATCCCTGTGACGACTAAGCTATGTCACCCCAGCTGTGGTAAAACTACGATTCCCAAGATGCCCCCTTGCTTGGCTGTTCTTCAAAGAAATGAGCGGAGCATGCTTGGAGTTCTAGTTCCACCACAGCCGGAGTGCCGCAGGTTACCCGTCACTGAGGTCCTATCCCCAAGTGATGTGATGACATTTTGTAAGTAAATATCATTTTATAGCAGAATTAAATTTCCTTCACATAGTGTTATTTGTCTTACAGAACGCTGCTTTGTGACAAAGAGTATTTTTTGTTGTTGTCAAATTATCCGTTTTTAATATGACGTTGCCCCAGGGTTAGAAGAAGATGGCTCTGCCCCCCAAGTAAAGGTTGTGTGTGGTATTGAGCTCAACCCAGTTCGCTTCGATAAAGTTTATCTGCAATATCAGACACAGAGATGAGCGAATCAAATTTGTTAGGGGGGGTTTTATGAGACTTTTTAACTGATGACCTACCCCATGAAAGGTCATCAGTATTTGGGTCTAACATCTAGGACCCCCACCGGCGGTTTGAGAAGGCACCAACACTCTTGCTAAGGCCTCTTGCACATAAACATATTTTTTTTCCCTGTCCATTCCATTTTTTTTTTGCGGACCGTATACGGAACCATTCATATCAATGGGTCCACACAAAAAACTGAAGTAACTCCGTGTGCATTCCGTTTCCGTATGTCCGTATTTCCGTTCCACCAAAAAAATATAACATGTCCTATTTTTGTCCGCATTACGGACAAAGATAGTATTGTTCTATGAAGGGCCAGCTGTTCCGTTCTGCAAAATACGAAATGCACATGGATGTCATTCGTATTTTTAGCGGATCCGTTTTTTGCGGACTGCAAAATAGATACGTTCGTGTGCATGAGCCCACATTAAAAGAACACATGGGGGCACAGCACTATTAAAATTGGTATACGTGTGTTTAATATGTTCTATGTGTATAGAGTTGGTTATGATTAGTGTGTTCCATCTGCATTTCAGGATAAAGTCAAGTCGCAGCAAATCGATTTAACCTGAAATAATGTAAAAAAACAAACAAACAAAAAACAAACTTACCTGATCCATTTGCTCACGACGGGCCGGGGAGCCGCCATTTTGCTTGAAGGTCTTGGCCGAAATCCCGTGCGCGGTGACTTAGGAAGTCACCTCGCCGGCCGGCATGATGACGTCATCCCAGGCCAGGTGAAATTTCCAGATATTCAAGCAATTTGGATGATCAAACTTCTGTCTGGCATGAGGCAGGAAGATACCGTATATATCAAGGGACAACCAGTAGGAGGAACCTATAAAAGGAGAGGAAAAACCGTGGAAGAAGATAAGAATCAGTGGGGTTAGGTCGCCCAGTTTCCAGGTACTTGAATGGTTTATATTTGGTTATTTAAGTTGATATGTTTTGAATTTAAATACGTATATTAATTGGTTACCCATGAAACATTCTGGCCATATTTTTTTTAACAAAGAACACACAATCAAATACAGCCAACGCAAGAGCTGTTTCTTCTCATAGAACAAGGTCCCATCCTACAAGCCTACCGCAATATGCAGAAAACCAAAATCTAAAGAGGCAGTAGTAAAATGTAGCTTTTAATAACGTATCTAAAAACACCAATATAATAATTAAGCCACACCACTTAAATCATAAGTATCACATGGTCTATTTCTATAGTCCAGATATATATATATATACTCACCTGAAGAATTATTAGGAACACCTGTTCAATTTCTCATTAATGCGATTGTCTAGTCAACCAATCACATGGCAGTTGCTTCAATGCATGTCGGGTTGTGGTCCTGGTCAAGACAATCTCCTGAACTCCAAACTGAATGTCAGAATGGGAAAGAAAGGTGGGCTACAACAGCAGAAGACCCCACCGGGTACCACTCATCTCCACTACAAATAGGAAAAAGAGGCTACAATTTGCACGAGCTCACCAAAATTGGACTGTTAAACACTGGAAAAATGTTGCCTGGTCTGATGAGTCTCGATTTCTGTTGAGACATTCAAATGGTAGAGTCCGAATTTGGCGTAAACAGAATGAGAACATGTATCCATCATGCCTTGTTACCACTGTACAGGCTGGTGGTGGTGGTGTAATGGTGTGGGGGATGTTTTCTGGGCACACTTTAGGCCCCTTGGTGCCAATTGGCCATTGCTTAAATGCCACGGGCTACCTGAGCATTGTTTCTGACCATGTCCATCCCTTCATGACCACCATGTACCCATCCTCTGATGGCTACTTCCAGCAGGATAATGCACCATGTCGCAAAGCTCGAATCATTTCAAATTGGTTTCTTGAACATGACAATGAGTTCACTGGACTAAAATGGCCCCCACAGTCACCAGATCTCAACCCAATAGAGCATCTTTGGGATGTGGTGGAACGAGAGCTTCGTACCCTGGATGTGCATCCCTCAAATCTCTATCAACTGCAAGATGCTATCCTATCAATATGGGCCAAAATTTCTATAGAATGCTATCAGCACCTTGTTGAATCAATGCCACATAGAATTAAGGCAGTTCTGAAGGCAAAAGGCGGGTCCAACTCCGTATTAGTATGGTGTTCCTAATAATTCTTTAGGTGAGTGTATATATACTCAAATAATGAGATAAACCAGTATTCATAAATGTACACACTGCTTACCAGAACAACTGTGTAGGTAGGATCATACTTAATCGTCCACACCACTAAATTTGCGTCCTCACAGATAGATGATATGGGACTCTGTTGTTTTCCACAATCCTTAATCATGTCACCTTTTCATCGTCTTATTGATTAGTGTATAGTGTTGCAAGGACAGAAAAGGGATAGAGCCCTATCACTAGTAATTCAAAGAGGGACTAAGAAACCTACCCACAAGTGCTCAGGTAAATAGATAATTGTGTCCCTAGGCGTTTCATCTATTCGTATAGCCCCAGACTCATCAGGGGACACGGGGCTAGTGCAACTTCTATGCAGGATGGTTCATTCCTGAAATAGTCATCCTAGGGGGTGTATGGTCGCACCTCCGGCAATGTTGGTATTATCGCATGGGACGGAAGCCACTATTGATATGTGGCATCCCATGTCAAGTGTGGCATCATTGCCTTTAGCTATGACGCCACACTTGACATGGGGTGCCACATATCAATAGTGGCTTCCGTCCCATGCGATAATACCCCTATTGTACAAGGGTGAACATTGCCGGAGGTGCGACAATACAGCCCCTAGGACGACTATTTCAGGAATGAACCATCCAAAAAGTCTTCTAATATGTAAACTGGTGAAGGCCATTTTAAAGTAATTTTGTGAGTGACAAATCTCATAAGTTTCAGAATAATAAAGTTCAAATTTTTGGTAAATTTGTAACAAATTTAATTAGCATGGAATCAATTTTCTAATCTCTAGTATTTTTACACATTTACTAAAATGGAACCTGGTGGTTCCCAAAGCCTCAGCTTATATGAACAGTAAGACCTTGGACCAAATAAGGAACATAAAGCCATTTCACAAGCGATAGAAGGTCAAGCAGTAAAAAATAAAAAAAAAATCTGCCACAGCTGAATCTACACCTACATAAAAGAAACTGTATGTAAGGCTAGCTATGTCATTCCTTTAAACACACATTATTTATTAAAAGTTTCCTAAAGATGGACGCACAAAAGTCCATAAATCTACGGGACAGTGTGTTTGTTAACTGCAAATATACAGTATTTCACAAAAGTGAGTACACCTCACATTTTTGTAAATAGTTTTTTTATATCTTTTCATGGGACAACACTGAACATCTGACCCTTTGATACAATGTAATGTAGTCAGTGTACAGCTTGTATAACATTTTAGTGTACCATCAGAATAATTCAACATACAGCCATTAACCACCTCAGCTCCCCTAGCTTAAACACCCTATAATGACCAGACCACTTTTTACAATTCTGCACTATACTACTTTCACCGTTTATTGCTCGGTCATACAACTTACCACCCAAATGAATTTTACCTCCTTTTCTTCTCACTAATAGAGCTTTCATTTGGTGGTATTTCATTGCTGCTGACATTTTTACTTTTTTTGTTATTAATCGAAATTTACCGAAATTTTTGCAAAAAAATGACATTTTTCACTTTCAGTTGTAAAATAAAAAAAAAATATATTTCTATATACATTTTTCTCTAAATGTATTGTTCTACATGTCTTTGATAAAAAAAATGCAATAAGTGTATATTTATTGGTTTGCGCGAAAGTTATAGCGTTTACAAGCTATGGTACAAAAATGTGAATTTCCGCATTTTGAAGCAGCTCTGACTTTCTGAGCACCTGTCATGTTTCCTGAGGTTCTACAATGGCAAGACAGTAGAAAACCCCCACAAATGACCCCATTTCGGAAAGTAGACCCCCTAAGGTATTCGCTGATGGGCATAGTGAGTTCATAGAAGTTTTTATTTTTTGTCACAAGTTAGCGGAAAATGATGATTTTTATTTATTTATTTATTTTTCTTACAAAGTCTCCTATTCCACTAAGGGCTCTTTCACACTTGCGTTCTTTTCTTCCGGCATAGAGTTCCGTCGTCGGGGCTCTATGCCGAAGAATCCTGATCAGTTTTATCCTAATGCATTCTGAATGGAGAGAAATCCGTTCAGGATGCATCAGGATGTCTTCAGTTCCGGAACGGAACATTTTTTGGCCGGAGAAAATACCGCAGCATGCTGCGCTTTTTGCTCCGGCCAAAAATCCTGAAGACTTGCTGCAAGGCCGGATCCGGAATTAATGCCCATTGAAAGGCATTGATCCGGCCTTAAGCTAAACGTCGTTTCGTCACATTGCCGGATGCGACGTTTAGCTTTTTCTCAATGGTTACTATGTCTGCCGGGACGCTAAAGTCCTGGCAGCCATGGTAAAGTGTAGCGGGGAGCGGGGGAGCAGTATATTTACCATCCGTGCGGCTCCCGGGGCGCTCCAGAGTGACGTCAGGGCGCCCCAAGCGCATGGATCACGTGATCGCATGGCACGTCATCCATGCGCATGGGGCGCTCTGACGTCACTCTGGAGCGCCCCGGGAGCCGCGCGGACTGTAAGTATACCGCTCCCCCGTCCGCGCTCCTACTATGGCAACCAGGACTTTAATAGCGTCCTGGGTGCCATAGTAAAACTGAAAGCATTTTGAAGACGGATCCGTCTTCAAATGCTTTCAGTACACTTGCGTTTTTCCGTATTCGGCGTGTAATTCCGGCAAGTGGAGTACACGCCGGATCCGGACAACGCAAGTGTGAAAGAGATCTAATGTGTGACAAAAAATAAAAACTTCCATGAACTCACTATGCCCATCACGAAATACCTTGGTGTGTCTTCTTTCCAAAATGGGGTCACTTGTGGGGTAGTTATACTGCCCTGGCATTCTAGGGGCCCTAATGTGTGGTAAGTAGTTTGAAATCCAAATGTGTAAAAAATGCCCTGTGAAATCCTAAAGGTGCTCTTTAGAATTTGGGCCCCTTTGCCCACCTAGGCTGCAAAAAAGTATCACACATGTGGAATCGCCATACTCAGGAGAAGTAAGGCAATGTGTTTTGGGGTGTATTTTTACATATACCCATGCTGGGTGAGAGAAATATCTCTCTAAAAGTCAACTTTTCCAATTTTTTTTATACAAAGTTGTCATTTTAGAGAGATATTTCTCTCACCCAGCATGGGTATATGTAAAAAGACACCCCAAAACACGTTGCCCTACTTCTTCTGAGTACGGCAATACCAAATGTGTGACACTTTTTTGCAGCCTAGGTGCGCAAAGGGGCACAAATTCCTTTTAGGAGGGCATTTTTAGACATTTGGATTCCAGACTTCTTCTCACGCTTTAGGGCCCCTAAAATGCCAGGGCAGTATAAATACCCCACATGTGACCCCATTTTGGAAAGAAGACACCCCAAGGTATTTCATGATGGGAATAGTGAGTTCATGGAAGTTTTTATTTTTTGTCACAAGTTAGTGGAATATGAGACTTTGTAAGAAAAAAAAGAAAAAAACCCCCATCATTTTCCGCTAACTTGTGACAAAAAATAAAAACTTCTATGAACTCACTATGCCCATCAGTGAATACCTTAGGGTGTCTTCTTTTCAAAATGGGGTAATTTTTGGGGTGTTTATACTGCCCTGGCATTTGAGGGTCTCCGCAATCATTACATGTATGGCCAGCATTAGGAGTTTCTGCTATTCTCCTTATATTGAGCATACGGGTAACGAGATTTTTTTTTTCCGTTCAGCCTCTGGGCTGAAAGAAAAAATGAACGGCACAGATTTCTTCATTCGCATCGATCAATGTGGATGAAAAAAATCTCAGCCAAAAAAAAAAAGATGGGGAAAGGCATCTGCCAGGACATAGAAGCTCCGCCCAACATCCAAACCCACTCAGCTCGTATGCCCTGGCAAACCCGATTTCTCCATTCACATCAATCGATGTGGATGAATAAATCATTGCAGTTTTTTTTTTTTATATACAAAGTGTTTGCCAAAGCATATGAACACCGCCCCTCAGCTCATAAGCCTCGGCAAACATATCTTTTTTACTGCAGAGGAGAAATCTCGTCTTGCAGCGCCGCATACACCGACTTTTGTGTAATCTGACAGCAGCGCAATGCTTCTGTCAGAATGCACATCAGTGCTGCAGCTGGTCGATCGGTTGGTCCACCTAGAAGGTAAAAAAAAAAAAAAAGAAAAAAACAGGCCACAATGCAATAAATTTATTAACATGAACAGAACATTAACTTTTATGAACTTTTGGAACAGAACATTAACTTTTTTGCTTACCGGTGATTTTATTTATTTTTTGCTTTTTTTACCTTTATAGTACAAACCTCTCCTTCCCCATGGGACAATGTGCAAAGCGCAAATCGCCCAGAGATGTGGCGAAGTACATTATGCACTTTGTCCCAGGTGAAAGGAGAGGTTTGCAGCAGCTGTGAGTGAAAGGGCCCTAATAGCCCTGTGTGCCTGTCCTGTGTAATGTAATCCCTATGCTAAAAGTGTACCTGTGAGTAATACTTCCGGAAACACTCCCCTAAGCATAGGGCAGGGTGGTCAGGGCAGTCAGGACAGAAATAGCGGGTGTCACGCCTTATTCCACTCCTGCTACAGACACAACATATTTTTCGGGGTGATGCTTGGGTTGAGGTACCAGCAACGACATTGGGGAAATGTCGCTCGTGTAGACGGCTCACTACACTGGTGGATGGGGCCACGGAAGCTCCTGGATACAGGAGGTTCTCGATGATCTCTTCCTGAAATTTGAGGAAGGATCCTGTTCTCCCAGCCTTACTGTAGAGAACAAAACTATTATATACAGCCAATTGAATTAAATATGCAGACACCGTCTTATACCAGCTTCTGGTGCGGCGGGACACTAAATAAGGAGCCAACATCTGGTCATTGAAGTCCACCCCTCCCATGAGTAAATTATAGTCGTGGACCGAGAGGGGCTTTTCAATGACACTGGTTGCTCGTTCAATTTGTATTGTTGTGTCTGCGTGAATGGAGGAGAGCATGTAAACGTCCCGCTTGTCTCTCCATTTCACCGCAAGCAGTTCTTCGTTACACAAGGCAGCCCTCTCCCCCTTTGCAAGATGGGTGGTAACGAGCCGTTGGGGGAAGCTCCGGCAACTAGGTCGCGTGGTGCCACAGCCGCCAATCTGTTCTAGGAACAAATGCCTGAAGAGGGGCACACTTGTGTAAAAATTGTCCACATAAAGATGGTACCTCTTGCCAAATAAGGGTGACACCAAGTCCCAGACTGTCTTCCCACTGTTCCCCAAGTAGTCAGGGCAACCGACCGGCTCCAGGGTCTGATCTTTACCCTCATAGACACGAAATTTGTGCATATAGCCTGTGGCCCTTTCACAGAGCTTATACAATTTGACCCCATACCGGGACTCGTCTATGCAGATGTTTTGCTCAAGGGGTATACAAATCTGCAACTTGGTGTTAAAGTGGTCTATGAGGGGCCGAATTTTGTGGAGCCGGTCAAAAGCTGGGTGGCCTCTGGGACGAGAGGTGCTGTTGTCGCTAAAGTGCAGGAAATGCAGGATGGTCTCAAATCGTGTCCTGGACATGGCAGCAGAGAACATGGGCATGTGATAAATTGGGTTCGTGGACCAATATGACCGCAATTCATGCTTTTTTGTTAGGCCCATGTTGAGGAGAAGGCCCAGAAAAATGTTAAATTCGGAAACTTGGACGGGTTTCCATCAGAAAGACTGGGCATCAAAGCTTACCGGGTTGGCGGCTATAAATTGAGTGGCATACCGATATATTTCTGCCACGACTAAGTCCAAGAACTCTGCAGTCAAGAACAGCTCAAAAAATCCCAGTGCCGAACCGATCTGAGCTGTCTCAACCCGAACTCCAGACTGGGCGGTGAAAGGGGGAACTATTGGTGCGGCTGAAGTTGGGGGCTTGGGCTCTAGGGGCTCTACAGGCCTGTCTGTGCGGTGGCTGCGACAGGGGAACTAATGCACGTGCCACCGTACCAGCTTCAACTGCCCTTTTGGTGCTCGCCACTTCACTATGTTGTACGGCAGTGCTGGTACTAGGTCCAGGATGGGCTGCGCTGCTGTTGTATGCCTCACCACGTAATCCGACAGCGCCAGCCCTACTCTGCTGCCCTTGAAGCGGATCCTGCGCAACCTGTGGTCTAGCAACATGGGGCCGGGTACGCCTGGTGGTATCAGGGACCTTAACCTCCTCGTCCGAACTTTGGGTCAGACTGCCACTGCTTTCTACAGGTTCATATTCTGACCCGCTGGATTCGTCAGATGAGGGTTCCCATTCCTCATCCGACTGGGTCAGAATCCTGTAGACCTCTTCAGAAGAATATCCCTTATTTGCCATTTGGTCAACTAAATTTAGGGGGTATTCCCTGAGACTACCCAAGAAAAAAAGCAAGCCTGTCTTACAAATGGGAGGCTAGCGAAGTACCGGAAGCCGCTGCGATTGATAAAATATATCAAAACTGATTTTTTTTTATCGCCGAAGCGCTTGTGAAGTGATTGTGCAGTGATCAAAAAATAATAATTTTTTGTCACTGCGGTGGGGCGGGCGTGGGTGAACACACGTGTGGGCGACCGATCAGGCCTGATCAGGCAAACACTGCGTTTTGGGTGGAGGGCGAACTAAGGTGACACTAATACTATTTATAGATCTGACTGTGATCAGTTCTGATCACTTACAGATACTATAAAAGTACCAATGCTGATTAGCGATACGCTAAACAGCGAATCAGTGACAGCAGTGCGGTGGGCTGGGTGCTAACCGACGCTAACTGCCTAACAAAGGGGCCTAAACTATCCTAAACCTAACCGTCAATACTAGTGGAAAAAAACACTTTTTTCCCTTTTACTAGGTGATTGACAGGGGCGATCAAGGAGTGATCAAGGGGTTAATTGGGGTGATGGGGGGTGATCTGGGGCTAAGTGTTGTGTCTTGTGTACTTACAGTGATGAGTGCTCCTCTGCTGGGATCAACCGACGAAAAGGAACCAGCAGAGGAGCAGGGAAGCCATTTAACACATTATATTTATAAATATAATGTGTTAACTGGCTTGTGATTTGTTTTTTTGAAAATCATCAGCCTGCCAGCGACGATCATTGGCTGGCAGGCTGATGACGAACTTGTCCTCTAACTTTTGCCGGCCCACGATGCGCGGACCGGCTGTGAGCGTAATCTCGCGTCTCGCGAGATGACGCATTGGCGCGTGAAGGAGGAATGAATCAGCCGCCTCCGGAACGCAATCCTGCGTTAGGCGGTCCGGAGGCGGTTAATGTCTAAAATGCTGGCAACAAAAGTGAGTACACCCCTAAGTAAAATTATTATTATTATTTATTATTAAAGCGCCATTCATTCCATATCGCTGTACATATTAAAATAGCTGGGTATACATTTTCATTAAGCATGAACAAGACGAGTTAGTGAGTTACAAACTGGTACAGAAGAAGAGAGGGCCCTGCCTGTGAGGGCTTACAATCGACATGGTATGGGAGAAAGACACAGTAGGGGAGGGTGAAGCTGGTCATGGCGGTATAGAGGCAGCAGGGTCACTGGTTGTAGGCTTGTCTGAAGAGGTGGGTTTTTAGGTTTCTTTTGAAGGATTCCACTATAGGTGAGAGTCTGATATGTTGGGGTAGCGAGTTCCAGAGTGTGGGGGATGCACGGGAGAAATTGGAGGCAATTGTGGGAAGAGGTGATAAGAGGAGAGGAGGAAAAGAGGTCTTGTGAGGATCAGAGATTGCCTGTGAGGATATATCGGGAAAGTAGCTCAGAGATGTAGGGAGGGGACAGGTTGTGGGCGGTCTTGTATATATTTGTTTGTATTTTTAACTGAATTATCTGGGCAATGGGGAGCCAGTGAAGGGATTGGCAGAGGGTAGAGGCAGAGGAGTAACAGGGTGAGAGTTGGATTAGTCGGGCAGCAGAGTTGAGGATAGATTTAAGAGGTGCTAGGGTGCTAGATGGAAGGCCACAGAGGAGGATGTTGCAGTAGTCTAGGCGGGTGATGATGAGGGCATGTAGAAGCATTTTCGCAGACTCAAAGTTGGGGAAAGCGAGGATGTGGGAGATGTTTTTGAGTAGGAGGCGGCAGGTGGTGGAAAGGGCTTGGATGTGCGGTCGGAAGGAGAGGGCAGAATCCAAGGTCTAAGGCAGCGGATTTGGTTGACCAGGGAGAGTGTGCAGCCATTGATCGTGATAACTAGGTCTGTTGGGGCAGTTGGGCAATATGGGGAAAATATGATGAATTCAGTTTTATCCATGTTAAGTTTTAGAAAGTGAGAGGAGAAGAAGGAGGATATGGAAGATAGGCATTGTGGGAGTCTGGATAGTAAGGTGGTGATGTCTGGACCAAAGAGGTAGATTCGTGTGTCAACAGCATAAAAGTGATACTGAAAGCCATGTGGCTGTCCCCATTGTGGTTCCCCACGTCTGCAAATAAAAAAGTTTTCTTTTGTCCTAGGGTGTTGGTTATTAATACATTTGGCCTCATCTGTTGTTATGATTAATAGCTATCTAACTTGTCACTCCAGCGGAGTCATCTATTACATCAGATGCCCCTGTGACAAATTGTATGTGGGAAGAATAAAATGAACACTTCAAACTAGAAGAGGGGAACACATTAGGAATATTAACAAGAAATTTGAGGGTCATCCACTCTCAAGACATTACATGGAAAAACATGGAGGGAACTTTAATGGATCCACCTTTGGGGGGGTATAGAACAGATAAAACCAGACTACATTAAACGTATGTCTAGGAAGGAAAGTGAATGGATTTACAATTTAAATAGCCTTGCAGAAATGGGATTAAATCAGGAGATAAAACTACAAACCGGATTCCAAAAAAGTTGGGACACTATACAAATCGTGAATAAAAACTGAATGCAATGATGTGGAGGTGCCAACTTCTAATATTTTATTCAGAATAGAACATAAAACACGGAACAAAAGTTTAAACTGAGAAAATGTACAATTTTAAGGGAAAAATATGTTGAATCAGAATTTCATGGTGTCAACAAATCCCAAAAAAGTTGGGACAAGACCATTTTCACCACTGTGTGGCATCTCCCCTTCTTCTTACAACACTCAACAGACGTCTGGGGACCGAGGAGACCAGTTTCTCAAGTTTAGAAATAGGAATGCTCTCCCATTCTTGTCTAATACAGGCCTCTAACTGTTCCATCGTCTTGGGCCTTCTTTGTTGCACCTTCCTCTTTATGATGCGCCAAATGTTCTCTATAGGTGAAAGCTCTGGACTGCAGACTGGCCATTTCAGTACCCGGATCCTTCTCCTACGCAGCCATGATGTTGTGATTGATGCAGAATGTGGTCTGGCATTATCTTGTTGAAAAATGCAGGGTCTTCCCTGAAAGAGATGACGTCTGGATGGGAGCAGATGTTGTTCTAGAACCTGAATATATTTTTCTGCATTGATGGTGCCTTTCCAGACACGCAAGCTGCCCATGCCACACACACTCATGCAACCCCATACCATCAGAGATGCAGGCTTCTGAACTGAGTGTTGATAACAACTTGGGTTGTCCTTGTCCTCTTTGGTCCGGATGACATGGCGCCCCAGATTTCCAAAAATAACTTTGAATCGTGACTCGTCTGACCACAGAACAGTCTTCCATTTTGCCACACTCCATTTTAAATGATCCCTGGCCCAGTGAAAACGCCTGAGCTTGTGGATCTTGCTTAGAAATGGCTTCTTCTTTGCACTGTAGAGTTTCTGCTGGCAGCGGCGGATGGCACGGTGGATTGTGTCACTGACAATGGTTTCTGGAAGTATTCCTGAGCCCATTCTGTGATTTCCTTTACAGTAGCATTCCTGTTTGTGGTGCAGTGTCGTTTAAGGGCCCGGAGATCACGGGCATCCAGTATGGTTTTACGGCCTTGACCCTTACGCACAGAGATTGTTCCAGATTCTCTGAATCTTCGGATGATGTTATGCACAGTTGATGATGATAGATGCAAAGTCTTTGCAATTTTTCGCTGGGTAACACCTTTCTGATATTGCTCCACTATCTTTCTGCGCAACATTGTGGGAATTGGTGATCCTCTACCCATCTTGGCTTCTGAGAGACACTGCCGCTCTGAGAAGCTCTTTTTATACCCAATCATGTTGCCAATTGACCTAATTAGTGTTAATTGGTCTTCCAGCTCTTCGTTATGCTCAAATTTACTTTTTCCAGCCTCTTATTGCTACTTGTCCCAACTTTTTTGGGATTTGTTGACACCGTGAAAATTTGAATCAACGTATTTTTCCTTTAAAATTATACATTTTCTCGGATTAAACGTTTGATCTGTCATCTACGTTCTATTACAAATACAATATTGACATTTGCCATCTCCACATCATTGCATTCAGTTTTTATTCACAATTTGTTTAGTGTCCCAACTTTTTTGGAATCCGGTTTGTATTTTCTTTCCAATGAATATATTCTGTATTGAATACAGAACGCTGCTGAGGGCGGGAGCTGAAGATCTCGCTGTATTCCACTCCATTTGGCAACCCCTTTAAAAAAAAAAAATAAAGCGGAATTGAAATCATACCATCAACGGCAAGTACTAGACTATCTTGTTTCTTTAAGTCATTGTCAGTGCGGGTACGTTTTATTTGGTATTCTTATACTTCCAGTATTTTTGTGGGTGTGCTTCTTAACTTCTAATTTCTGGAAACTATAGAAAGGTTTCAAGTTGGGGGTTTTCTCCAATATGGGATAGGACTACATAGGACAGGGGTTAATTTCATTAGACAACTCCCTTAAAAGCAGCCTGTCACCAGTAAATTCACTGTTAGGGTCCATTCACACATCCACAAATTGTGGATCCACAAAACACGGACACCAGCCACATGCGTTCCGCATTTTGCAGACCGCACATGGCCAGCATTTTAAATAAAAATGCCTTTTCTTGTCCATGTCTGCGGACAAGAATAGGACATGTTCTATTTTTTTGCGGAATGAAGTGCGGAATGAAGTGCAGATGCAGAACGGAAGTGCGGATGTGGACAGCCCACTGTGTGCTGTCCGCATCTTTTCCGGCCCCATTGAAAATTAATGGGTCTGGAACCGTTCCGCAACATTGCGGAATGTATCCGGACCCAGTTTTTTCTGACGTGTGAATGTACCCTTAGACCAGGTACACGTACAAACCGGATTCCAAAAAAGTTGGGACACTAAACAAATTGTGAATAAAAACTGAATGCAATGATGTGGAGATGGCAAATGTCAATATTTTATTTGTAATAGAACGTAGATGACAGATCAAACGTTTAATCCGAGTAAATGTATCATTTTAAAGGAAAAATACGTTGATTTAAATTTTCACGGTGTCAACAAATCCCCAAAAAGTTGGGACAAGTAGCAATAAGAGGCTGGAAAAAGTAAATTTGAGCATAACGAAGAGCTGGAAGACCAATTAACACTAATTAGGTCAATTGGCAACATGATTGGGTATAAAAAGAGCTTCTCAGAGCGGCAGTGTCTCTCAGAAGCCAAGATGGGTAGAGGATCACCAATTCCCACAATGTTGCGCAGAAAGATAGTGGAGCAATGTCAGAAAGGTGTTACCCAGCGAAAAATTGCAAAGACTTTGTATCTATCATCATCAACTGTGCATAACATCATCCGAAGATTCAGAGAATCTGGAACAATCTCTGTACGTAAGGGTCAAGATTGTAAAACCATACTGGATGCCGTGATCTCCGGGCCCTTAAACGACACTGCACCACAAACAGGAATGCTACTGTAAAGGAAATCACAGAATGGGCTCAGAAATACTTCCAGAAACCATTGTCAGTGAACACAATCCACCGTGCCATCCGCCGTTGCCAGCTGAAACTCTACAGTGCAAAGAAGAAGCCATTTCTAAGCAAGATCCACAAGCTCAGGCGTTTTCACTGGGCCAGGGATCATTAAAAATCAAGTGTGGCAAAATGGGAGACTGTTCTGTGGTCAGACGAGTCACGATTCAAAGTTATTTTTGGAAATCTGGGACGCCATGTCATCCAGACCAAAGAGGACAAGGACAACCCAAGTTGTTATCAATGCTCAGTTCAGAAGCCTGCATCTCTGATGGTATGGGGTTGCATGAGTGCGTGTGGCATGGGCAGCTTGCATGTCTGGAAAGGCACCATCAATGCAGAAAAATATATTCAGGTTCTAGAACAACATCTGCTCCCATCCAGACGTCATCTCTTTCAGGGAAGACCCTGCATCATAAAGAGGAAGGTGCAACAAAGAAGGCCCAAGACGATGGAACAGTTAGAGGCCTGTATTAGACAAGAATGGGAGAGCATTCCTATTTCTAAACTTGAGAAACTGGTCTCCTCGGTCCCCAGACGTCTGTTGAGTGTTGTAAGAAGAAGGGGAGATGCCACACAGTGGTGAAAATGGCCTTGTCCTAACTTTTTGGGGATTTGTTGACACCATGAAATTCTGATTCAACATATTTTTCCCTTAAAATGGTACATTTTCTCAGTTTAAACTTTTGTTCCGTGATTTATGTTCTATTCTGAATAAAATATTAGAAGTTGGCACCTCCACCTCATTGCATTCAGTTTTTTTTCACGATTTGTATAGTGTCCCAACTTTTTTGGAATCCGGTTTGTACAATGGATCCTGTGTAGTGATCACACCTGGCCCAGTTAATCAAGAAAAGAAGGGAGAGGCTGGCAGAGGAAGCAGGAGGAGTAAGGGTGGACAGAGTGACTTGGCTTGTCCATGGTGCACTTAATTGCTCATTTGCATATGAATTACAATCCCTTTTTTCCCCAGATGAAGATGTGGATCGCAAATTTCTTGCTAACAACATCCATTTGAGTGGATTCTGGGGACTGAATGCTCTCGATACATTATTAGGTCTCAAGCATAAAAGCTGTAGTATGCATCTCTCCCAGTTCTCTCTAGTACTGATCAGTAAAATGGTACTAGTATTATTTATTTAAAGGGATTGTCTAGCCTGTATCAACTTTTAACCTCCCCCCTGTAGGACCTTTTTAGTCAAACATACTTACCTACTCCCCAATGTTCTCTTTTGGCTCCTAGGGCCCAGTGCTGTCCTTTTCATACTTCCAGTACCACATGTCAACATCTAGGAGCCAGAGCCATTCATTGAGTAGCAGGTGAGTATGTTTCACCCTACAGGTTCTGTAGTTTGGGACTGGGTTACAAATTAATAAGGGACTGGACAACCGCTTAATGTTTTCAATGTTGCATTTTGTTAGTCCGTCTACTGTCATATAAATCCCAACCCTAACAACCCTAAAAAAAAAAACATGCCATGCCCCATCAAACATCTAAATGGCAATTTTCACCCCCTGGATTCAGACAGAATTTTGTGTCAATGTATACAGAATTATGAGAAACCTAATGTATTGGTTCCATTTCTGTGCCGATGCCTACCAAAGTATCAAAGGTACAGTAAAATGCCTTTCACACTGTTCTTATTCTGACATAAAATGGAAGAAATTCAGTAGAGGCCGTAAACGCCATCTAAAAACAAGGCAAAAAAATAAATTTTGCTGAGGTCTCCAATTTTTCAAAAAACAAATTCAACAGAATCACATAACATGCTAAAAAAAATAAGGAAAAAAAAAAAAGTTGACATATTAGGTATTTCCACGTCTGATTCGACCGGCTCTATAAAAATATCACTTGAATTAACCCCTCAGATGAACACCTTCAAAAAAATTAAATTAAAACTGTGCTAAAAAAACATTTTTTTGTCAACTTACATCACTAAAAGTGCAACACCAAGTGATCAAAAAGGCTTATGCCCCCCAAAATAGTACCAAGCTACCTCATCCCGCAAAAAATGAGCCCCTACCTAAGACAATAAAAAAAAAATAAAAAACTATGGTTCTCAGACTATGAAAACATTGGAGACACTAAAACATTATTTATTTATTTTGTTTCAAAAATGCTTTTATTGTGTTAAATGTAAAAAAATTTTTGGGATATATTAGGTATTAATATTTAAAATTATCCCAGTGAAATCTGCCTTCCAAAAACCTATGGTGTTCCTTTCCTTATGCGCCCTGTAGTGTGCCCGTACAGCAGTTTACGACCACATATGGGGTGTTTCTGTAAACTACAGAATCAGGGCAATACATATTGAGTTTTAATTGGCTGTTAACCCTTGCTTTGTTACTGAAAAAAATTGATTACAATGGAAAATCTGACAAAAAAAGTGAAATTCTGCAATTTTATCTACATTTTCCATTAATTCTTGTGGAACACCTAAAGGGTAATCAAAGTTTGTAATATCCGTTTAGTGTACCGCGAGGGGTGTATTTTCCAAAATGGGGTCACTTTTATGGAGTTTCTACTCTAGGGGCGTTCCTTTCCCTCTGCGCCCTACCGTGTGTCCGTACAGCAGTTTATGACCACATATGAGGTGTTTCTGTAAACTACAGAATCAGGGCAATAAATATTGAGTTTTGTTTGGCTGTTAACCCTTGCTTTAATTACTGAAAAACATGGAGAAGAATAGAAAATCTGCCCAAAAAAGTTAAATTCTAAAATTTCATCTACATTTTCCTTTAATTCTTGTGGAACACCTAAACGGTTAAGAAAGTTTGAAAAATACGTTTTGAATTCCTTGAGGGATGTCGTTCCCAAAAATGGGGCCCTTTATGGGTGGTTTCTATTATGTAAGCCTCACAAAGTGACTTCACACCTGAACTAGTCTTTAAAAAGTGGGTTTTGGAAATTTTCTGAAAAATTTCAAGATTTGCTTCTAAACTTCTAAGCTTTCTAACATGCCAAAAAAAGAAAATGTAATTTACAAAATGATCCGAACATGAAGTAGACATATGGGAAATGTAAAATAAAAATTATTTTAGGAGGTATCACTATATGTTTTAAAAGAAGAGAAATGGACATTTTGAAACTTTTTTCCAAATTTTTTGTAAATTTTTTTTATTATTTTTTTTTTAAATAAAAAATGTCATTGTCATCACATGTCAGATTTGAAAAACAATTCCTGGTCCTTAAGGTGAAAAATGGCAGGGTCCAGAAGGGGGTCAAATAGATACCTCTAATGGCCCCAAAACAGTTGCATCTATCTCCATAGGGGTTCTTAGTGGAGATGAGTGAAATGTTGTTAAACAAATTGGATTTGTTACAGATTTCCCAAAGAAGTTCTTAGTACTCAATCCGCACAAATCAATATGGTATCCCCCCTATTACAGTTTAGAAGGCAGAAAAATACATTTTTGGACTGTTTTTGACAGGATGTTATTAAACAGAGTGTGGGTTACCACCAGCTCCCATCCGCTTACCCATAGCTATGAATATCCCCGTCACTCTGACATTACTAGTGCTGGAAAAGGGCTGGATACGATCCTAGGAGACCTCATAATGTCATACACTGATTTTGTAGGCAATTGGGGCACTTACGGTTGGTGATATTTATTCAGACTGAATCTGCCTACCAATTCGTATGAAACAAACCCGAAAATAATTTAGCAAATTTGCTCCTCTCTGATTGTAATGAACATACTGCACTTTGTGGTGTATATCTTTATTGGATACCGTTTTGTTGTAGTCTACTACCGTAGGCTAGTCCAATGGAAATTCTAGCATTTTCTGAATAGATATATTTAGGCACCAGAGGTGAGTGAATCATTTAAAAAATGTACTAATTCAACCTGAATATTTTTTTTAAATGCCTATTCTGAAAAACAAACAAATTTTCTGTGATTCGATTTAGTAGAATGTATATGAGAAGGGAGGGTTTGTTTTCCAGGCAAATTGAGCACTTTCAATTCACATCAAATTTATTTAGACCCAAATCAAATCTGCTCGCCGATTCATCCAAAGTGAACCCGAATCTAATTTTGAGCAATTCGCTCATTTATACGAGGGATCATATAAAGATTTTGGGGGGCATATTTATCATTTGACATAAACTTCATGTCACTTTTAAGGCTGGTTTTAAATGGTGTAGTTGCACTTTATTTATGAAATGGCTCACAGTTTTCAAGTAAATTGTGTTGTGTTCCGGTTGTTAGAAGCTATTCCCTATTCACAGGATAGGGGATGACAATTAGATCAATGGGGGTCCTACAGCTGGAACCCTAACCGATTACGAGAATGGGGGCCCTGTATCCCATACACCCCTGAAATGAACGCAATGGCCGGTCTCACATGCCCGACCTATATAGTACATTTCAGGGGGCTCGTGATCGGTGGGGGTCCTACCACTGGGTCTAATAATTATCTCCTATACTGTCAATAGGGAATAACTTGCAACAACCGGAATATCTCTTTAATATATGCTAGGAGCTGATAGGCATAGGATGCACATTTTTGTGACTTTTTTTTGCAACATTTCCAAGTGTCACAAATAATAAATGTGCCATAATCCAGGCTGATTCTCACTTTTCAGCCTTAAACATAGACCATTTTAAAAAAAAGTGACAGGGCTCCTAAATATCGCAGAAAACACCACAATGGGCATTTTGTGTGACATTGTTACACTAATAACCAAACATACCTGCCTTGATAATTGCCCCCCTTGGTGCATTACATTTTTATATAAAAAATAAAATAAAATAAACTGTGCAAGTGATGGGGGCATTATTATGGAGGCATCATCAGTACAGAAAGGATCCTTCACATATTGATTACCCTGTACTGTATATAGAAACTAAGGACATTTCCCATCTGCTTCACTGTTAGATATTAATGTTCCCAGTATGTTGGCCGTCAGGTGCATTTCCAGCTCATAATCTACAGTATAAGATAAAACTGTCATTTATTAATCCAGAAAATGTGTAATACTCGATACTGTATCTAACTGATTACTCTTCCGGAAAGTCTACAAGGTCTATCAGCTGGCATGAAAACCTTAAGACTGGAGACTCCAAATAAATAAAAAATGTCATCAACCACATAAAATACTGAGATAAGAGGATGCTACATAATATACAGAAAGCGCAGAATTCCATCAAACTATTAGCCCACATTGTTTAATGTTGGGGGATTCTGCACCAAAGTGGAGAAGGCAATAGGAGAGATTTGTGCCAAATTTATTAAAATGTGCTTGTGTTCTATTAGGTTCTGTCTCTCAGATGGGTAAAATATCTTTATACCATGGTTGCTCATTCAAGGTTATCCCTAGTGTTGAGTGAAGCGAAGCAAAGTGGAATTCGGTCTGAAGTTTAGGAAAACTTGTTTTCAAAATTAATCCGAATTTCCTTGTGCATTGTGGTAATCAATCAGGTTTTTCTAAAATGGCGGCTGCACGTGTTACATAAAACTAAGTGTAGAGGAGACAAGCCCGGGAACGCAAGATCAACCATAATGCCATACAGCCAGTCAATCTGCAGATAGCCATCCCCTGTGATGTCACAGCCCTATAAAATCCTCATCCCACGTGGTCTCTGCCATTGACCTATTAGCTGAGCAATAGGGAGAGAACAACAGTGAGGATGAAAATAATTAATAGAAGAATATTGGAGAGGGAGAGTGCAGGGAGAGTGCAGGGAGACTGCAGGGAGACTTACAGTATGCTGCGTCAGTTTTAGTTACTTATTCCTACATCAGCCATAAACTAAGATTTGTGATATTTGTGATATTATTCCAGTGTCAGTGTACCAACCAATACCATCTAGTGTGCACCCCTTTGGGAGGGGGGCAGGTCTAATGATGACCATCATCATCTTTTGCTGGCTTTACTTCTTCCAAATCATCCTTAAAAGTTTCCATGTGCTAGAAAAGTCAGCAAGTTGCAGAGAGAGGAGTTGGATGTTATTGATGAAATATTCTCATTAATATTAGATGATGTGGAAAAGGAGGGAAAGCAGATGGCAGAAGAAGGGCTCCCATCTGTAGGGCAGGGGAGTGCTGGGGTTGGAGAAGTGAGTATGACAGAGCTGATTAATATTCTGTGTTTACTGTTAAATAACCTGCAGGAGCTTGCAGGCCAGAACAGCAATAATGTGCATATTGTGCCCTGCCCCCCACCTAACCAGCCAAACCCCATACCAGCAACAGCCTCTGTTTAAAGGTGCATTAAAGGTGCAGCGCGGCCATTAACAATGAAGAAGGACTATACAGTGCGGCCTTCATTATAAAAATGAAAGTCAGCTGGGGGCTAATTACAGAAGCATGGCACCAACCCGCCCACAGCATGGCCGCTCCGTGTGGCTGTACCCTAAGGCAGAGTGACTTGGGTATAGCTGATTATATAGTCATTTGTGACAAATGAATTCTGAATGAATCAAATTTGGCAAAGTATTTAAATTTTCAAAACTTCACTCATCTCTAGTTATCCCCTATACACAGGATAACTGACTCGTAGTTGGAACCCTACCAATCCCAGAAAACTAAGGCTTGTTCCCCTGTCCTAATGGAACAGCAGGTTGAGCCTTCCCCCCTGCTCCATTGATTCTCTGTGGGATCATCGGACATAGCGGAGTGCCGTCCTCTAGAGAATGAATTGAGCAGCAGGATACATGTTCAATCTGCCACTTCATCAGGACAGAGGAATGGGATCTCTATTCTTAATTAGTTGTGTCACCTTAGACACTGGTGGTATACCGCTGGAATATGCCACCAATGTCAGGTAGGTGCAAGTCCTCTGGGACCCACATTTATCTCTAGAACAGGAACCCCAAAGTGAATGAGAGTGCACTTAGCACACGTAGTATACTCTTGATTCACTTCTAGGGGAGTTCCGAAAAGTGAGCATGCTCCACTATTTTCGGAACTCCCATAGAAATGAATGGAGAGTGCACCGCTCAATTAACCTCAATGGGACTGTAGAAAACAGCCAAGCCAGCTTGACTATTTTTGGAAATCCTCTCATTCACTTTAGGGACTCCATTCTAGAGATAGGTGCAGTTCCCAGAGGTGGCATTGGTGGCATATCCTAGTGATAATCCACAAATGTGAGACAACCCCTTTAAGATCATTTATGGGGGTCCCATTGGGGGTCCCAAAGACAACATATTTGAAGACAGTTTTGCTTGAGTATGCATTGGTGTACTTTGGTCAAAATGTATCAAGCATTGCATAATGTTTGTTAAATTTGGCACATCCATTTTATTTTATTTTTTACGCTATCCACTTACTGGGGTAAGTTTGAGACTTCTTTTGAGAGTTTTAAAAAAGCAACAATTATAAATGTGGTATCAAACCAATTGACGTAGGTAACTATGGCCACTTTTCCACTCAAAACTCAAAACTGGTGTGAGTGGTGTAAAAATGCAAAAACAGAAGTACCACAAACCAAAACTAGAAAAAGTAATACAATTTATCATTATTGGAATGTTCAAGCTAGAGATGAGCGAACTTCTTGGAATTCGTTTTACAGCATGTCTGATTCACGTAATCTTTCAAAAAATACGATTTGGAGCTCTAATTGCCCTGAAATTTGGTATATGACACTCTCTGGTCTGAGAATAAAGGTTCTGAGAATAAATATATATAATATTAATAATTATGCACTATTGACCTGATATATGTTGTATTTAATTTTTGCATTATTTGTTCACACTGGATCATGTATTTTTAATACTTTTGTATAATTGATCATGTAATTGTCACCTATTAACTGACTCACAAGGTTTTGTGGGTATAAATGTGGATACTTTGACACCAATAGTATGCTTGAGAAAGACTGCAATGAGCAGTTGAAACGTTGCAGAGGGGAATAAAGCGGGTCATTTCACCTTTACATTGGAGTGCTGCCTCGTTTTTGGAAAACTACAACCATTTGATGACCGTTGTGCCCATGGTTTGAGGATTTTGCACCTGATTTCACAAACAAGTGCTGCTGTTTTTCTTTGTGTAATATATATATATATATATATATATATGTTTAAGAAAAGGGGAGGGAGATAGAGGGGGTGGGAGAGAGTGTTATGTCTTGTGGGTATACTCTCACTATGAAGAGTTCCTTGTATGCATGAGGAATATTGTAGGTCAGACAATACTGCTCTTGGTTTCTCTGAAACATATATGCAAAGTAGCATATCTTACTTTTGCGGGAAAGGTCATTTGCATATCTTTGGGTTTCTGAGAAAGATATTTAAATTACCTTTCCCGATAAAAAGAAAATAAAAGCTGAGCCTTTCTCATTCCATTAGATGTTAAACATGCTAATTTACATATATTTTCCCCAGAAACAGCAGTGTTACTTAGCCTAAAATACATCTGTTATGCAAGTGGGTGTAGACCCACTGCCCACTGACCAGCTATACCCTGGAGGGGCTTGACTAAGTAACTACCTGGTCTTCACTAGAGCCTCTGATGGGGAGGATAGGTTTGGGCCGTTAGGGTAGTCACCAGATAGCACTTCAGAGCAGTCTTTGGGTCAGTGGCAGCTGACGATGCAAAGCACAGAAGGGAAAGACGAGAACAGGAAGTCCGGAGTCAGGGAATGCAGCGATCAAAGTCTGTAATCGAATTCCAAGGTATGGGGCAGGCACCAATCAAGCAAATCGAGAAGCAGGGTCTGGCACACAGTAAAGCAGAAACCTTCAAACCGCTTCACACAAGGAACTAAATAGGCTAGTGAAAACCAACCAAAAGGAATGGGTCAATTAGGTACCAAAACACTTATAGTACTGAAGTATTCAAAAAATAACATGATTTTATTGAGAATCACAAAAGGACATAATTGGCACAAGTCACAAAACACATTTAACACAGGTCACAATACATAAAAGTATTAAAAACCAAGGGGACCGATGGTGGACTGTTGGTATATATTTATAAAGTGCAAGTGCAATAATTATGATTGATCACTGTATAGTTCGGGTTCGTACCGAATTTTGGGGTGTCCGTGACACGGACCCGAACCCGGACATTTTCGTAAAAGTCCGGGTTCGGTGTTCGTCGCTTTCTTGGCGCTTTTGTGACGCTTTCTTGGCGCTTTTTGAAAGGCTGCAAAGCAGCCAATCAACAAGCGTCATACTACTTGCCCCAAGAGGCCATCACAGCCATGCCTACTATTGGCATGGCTGTGATTGGCCAGAGCACCATGTGACCCAGCCTCTATTTAAGCTGGAGTCACATAGCGCCGCCCGTCACTCTGCTCTGATCAGCGTAGGGAGAGGTTGCGGCTGCGACAGTAGGGCGAGATTAGGCAGATTAACTTCTCCAAAGGACTTGATTAATCGATCGATCTGCAGCTGTGCATCATTGAGCTGCTGAAATTCAATTGCTCACAGTTTTTAGGCTGCCCAGACCGTTTGTCAGTCACTTTTTACTGGGGTGATCGGCGGCCATTTTGTGTCTTGTGGTGCGCCAGCACAAGCTGCGACCAAGTGCATTTAACCCTCAATGGTGTGGTTGTTTTTTGGCTAATTCCTACATCAGGGTGAAGCTGTCACACCAAGTGCATTTAACCAGCAATAGTCTGGTTATTTTTTGGCCATATACTACATCAGGGGCAAGCTGCGCCTGTCACCAAGTGCATTTAACCCTCAATGGTGTGGTTGTTTTTTGGCTAAATCCTACATCAGGGTGAAGCTGTCACACCAAGTGCATTTAACCAGCAATAGTCTGTTTATTTTTTGGCCATATACTACATCAGGGGCAAGCTGTCACCAAGTGCATTTAACCTTCAATGGTGTGGTTGTTTTTTGGCTAAATCCTACATCAGGGTGAAGCTGTCACACCAAGTGCATTTAACCAGCAATAGTCTGTTTATTTTTTGGCCATATACTACATCAGGGGCAAGCTGCGCCTGTCACCAAGTGCATTTAACCCTCAGTAGTGTGGTTTGTCAAGCTGTCACACCAAGTGCATTTAACCATCAATAGTGTGGTTATTTTTTGGCCATATCCCAGTCTAATTCTGTCAGTAAACATATACCTGTCACCCAGCGCCTAAATACTAGGCCTCAAATTTATATCCAGCTAAATCTGTCGTTAGTGCTGTAGCTGGGCGAGTTATTTAGTGTCCGGTCAAGCACATTTCTTGTTCTGGGTTGAAATACAATTCCCAATTTAGCAATTAAAAAATTTAGTGGTTTCTGCTGTATCAGAGCTATTTAAAATCTATCCCTAAAAGGGTATATAATATTCAAGGTGCACATAGGGTCATTCAGAACAACTTTACACACACGCTACTGTGCATTTCCAAGTCTAATTCTGTCAGTAAATCCATACCGGTCACCCAGCGCCTAAATACTAGGCCTCAAATTTATATCCAGCTGAATTTGAATACAATACATTGGGCCAAATAATATTTTTGTTGTTGTGGTGAACGATAACAATGAGGAAAACATCTAGTAAGGGACGCGGACGTGGACATGGTCGTGGTGGTGTTAGTGGACCCTCTGGTGCTGGGAGAGGACGTGGCCGTTCTGCCACATCCACACGTCCTAGTGTACAAACTACCTCAGGTCCCAGTAGCCGCCAGAATTTACAGCGATATATGGTGGGGCCCAATGCCGTTCTAAGGATGGTAAGGCCTGAGCAGGTACAGGCATTAGTCAATTGGGTGGCCGACAGTGGATCCAGCACGTTCACATTATCTCCCACCCAGTCTTCTGCAGAAAGCGCACAGATGGCGCCTGAAAACCAAGCCCATCAGTCTGTCACATCACCCCCATGCATATCAGGGAAACTGTCTGAGCCTCAAGTTATGCAGCAGTCTCTTATGCTGTTTGAAGACTCTGCTGGCAGGGTTTCCCAAGGGCATCCACCTAGCCCTTCCCCAGTGGTGGAAGACATAGAATGCACTGACGCACAACTACTTATGTTTCCTGATGATGAGGACATGGGAATACCACCTCAGCATGTCTCTGATGATGACGAAACACAGGTGCCAACTGCTGCGTCTTTCTGCAGTGTGCAGACTGAACAGGAGGTCAGGGAGGAAGACTGGGTGGAAGAGGATGCAGGGGACGATGAGGTCCTAGACCCCACATGGAATGAAGGTCGTGCCACTGACTTTCACAGTTCGGAGGAAGAGGCAGTGGTGAGACCGAGCCAACAGCGTAGCAAAAGAGGGAGCAGTGGGCAAAAGCAGAACACCTGTCGCCAAGAGACTCCGCCTGCTACTGACCGCCGACATCTGGGACCGAGCACCCCAAAGGCAGCTTCAATGAGTTCCCTGGCATGGCACTTCTTCAAACAATGTGCTGACGACAAGACCCGAGTGGTTTGCACGCTGTGCCATCAGAGCCTGAAGCGAGGCATTAACGTTCTGAACCTTAGCACAACCTGCATGACCAGGCACCTGCATGCAAAGCATGAACTGCAGTGGAGTAAACACCTTAAAAACAAGGAAGTCGCTCAGGCTCCCCCTGCTACCTCTTCTGCTGCTGCCGCCTCGGCCTCTTCTGCTGCTGCCGCCTCGGCCTCTTCCTCCGCCTCTGGAGGAACGTTGGCACCTGCCGCCCAGCAAACAGGGGATGTACCACCAACACCACCACCACCTCCGTCACCAAGCGTCTCAACCATGTCACACGGCAGCGTTCAGCTCTCCATCTCACAAACATTTGAGAGAAAGCGTAAATTCCCACCTAGCCACCCTCGATCCCTGGCCCTGAATGCCAGCATTTCTAAACTACTGGCCTATGAAATGCTGTCATTTAGGCTGGTGGACACAGACAGCTTCAAACAGCTCATGTCGCCTGCTGTCCCACAGTATGTTGTTCCCAGCCGCCACTACTTCTCCAAGAGAGCCGTGCCTTCCCTGCACAACCAAGTATCCGATAAAATCAAGTGTGCACTGCGCAACGCCATCTGTGGCAAGGTCCACCTAACCACAGATATGTGGACCAGTAAGCACGGCCAGGGACGCTATATCTCCCTAACTGCACACTGGGTAAATGTAGTGGCAGCTGGGCCCCAGGCGGAGAGCTGTTTGGCGCACGTCCTTCCGCCGCCAAGGATCGCAGGGCAACATTCTTTGCCTCCTGTTGCCACCTCCTCCTTCTTGGCTTCCTCCTCCTCTTCTTCCACCTGCTCATCCAGTCAGCCACACACCTTCACCACCAACTTCAGCACAGCCCGGGGTAAACGTCAGCAGGCCATTCTGAAACTCATATGTTTGGGGGACAGGCCCCACACCGCACAGGAGTTGTGGCGGGGTATAGAACAACAGACCGACGAGTGGTTGCTGCCGGTGAGCCTCAAGCCCGGCCTGGTGGTGTGCGATAATGGGCGAAATCTCGTTGCAGCTCTGGGACTAGCCGGTTTGACGCACATCCCTTGCCTGGTGCATGTGCTGAATTTGGTGGTGCAGAAGTTCATACACAACTACCCCGACATGTCAGAGCTGCTGCATAAAGTGCGGGCCGTCTGTTCGCGCTTCCGGCGTTCATATCCTGCCGCTGCTCGCCTGTCTGCGATACAGCGTAACTTCGGCCTTCCCGCTCACCGCCTCATATGCGACGTGCCCACCAGGTGGAACTCCACCTTGCACATGCTGGACAGACTGTGCGAGCAGCAGCAGGCCATAGTGGAGTTTCAGCTGCAGCACGCACGGGTCAGTCGCACTGCGGAACAGCACCACTTCACCACCAATGACTGGGCCTCCATGCGAGACCTGTGTGCCCTGTTGCGCTGTTTCGAGTACTCCACCAACATGGCCAGTGGCGATGACGCCGTTATCAGCGTTACAATACCACTTCTATGTCTCCTTGAGAAAACACTTAGGGCGATGATGGAAGAGGAGGTGGCCCAGGAGGAGGAGGAGGAAGAGGGGTCAGTTTTAGCACTTTCAGGCCAGTCTCTTCGAAGTGACTCAGAGGGAGGTTTTTTGCAACAGCAGAGGCCAGGTACAAATGTGGCCAGCCAGGGCCCACTACTGGAGGACGAGGAGGACGAGGATGAGGAGGAGGTGGAGGAGGATGAGGATGAAGCATGGTCACAGCGGGGTGGCACCCAACGCAGCTTGGGCCCATCACTGGTGCGTGGCTGGGGGGAAAGGCAGGACGATGACGATATGCCTCCCACAGAGGACAGCTTGTCCTTACCCCTGGGCAGCCTGGCACACATGAGCGACTACATGCTGCAGTGCCTGCGCAATGACAGCAGAGTTGCCCACATTTTAACGTGTGCGGACTACTGGGTTGCCACCCTGCTGGATCCACGCTACAAAGACAATGTGCCCACCTTACTTCCTGCACTGGAGCGTGATAGGAAGATGCGCGAGTACAAGCACACGTTGGTAGACGCACTACTTAGAGCATTCCCAAATGTCACAGGGGAACAAGTGGAAGCCCAAGGCCAGGGCAGAGGAGGAGCAAGAGGTCGCCAAGGCAGCTGTGTCACGGCCAGCTCCTCTGAGGGCAGGGTTAGCATGGCAGAGATGTGGAAAAGTTTTGTCAACACGCCACAGCTAACTGCACCACCACCTGATACGCAACGTGTTAGCAGGAGGCAACATTTCACTAACATGGTGGAACAGTACGTGTGCACACCCCTCCACGTACTGACTGATGGTTCGGCCCCATTCAACTTCTGGGTCTCTAAATTGTCCACGTGGCCAGAGCTAGCCTTTTATGCCTTGGAGGTGCTGGCCTGCCCGGCGGCCAGAGTTTTGTCTGAACGTGTATTCAGCACGGCAGGGGGAGTCATTACAGACAAACGCAGCCGCCTGTCTACAGCCAATGTGGACAAGCTGACTTTCATAAAAATGAACCAGGCATGGATTCCACAGGACCTGTCCGTCCCTTGTCCATATTAGACATTAACTACCTCCCCTTAACCATATATTATTGTACTCCAGGGCACTTCCTCATTCAATCCTATTTTTATTTTCATTTTACCATTATATTGCGAGGCTACCCAAAGTTGAATGAACCTCTCCTCTGTCTGGGTGCCGGGGCCTAAATATATGCCAATGGACTGTTCCAATGTTGGGTGACGTGAAGCCTGATTCTCTGCTATGACATGCAGACTAATTCTCTGCTGACATGAAGCCAGATTCTCTGTTACGGGACCTCCCTCCTCTGCCTGGGTGCTGGGCCTAAATATCTGACAATGGACTGTTGCAGTGGTGGCTGACGTGAAGCCTGATTTTCTGCTATGACATGCAGACTAATTCTCTGCTGACATGAAGCCAGATCCTCTGTTACGGGACCTTTCTCCTCTGCCTGTGTGCTGGGCCTAAATATCTGACAATGGACTGTTGCAGTGGTGGCTGACGTGAAGCCTGATTTTCTGCTATGACATGCAGACTAATTCTCTGCTGACATGAAGCCAGATTGTCTGTTACGGGACCTCTCTCCTCTGCCTTGGTGCTGGGCCTAAATATCTGACAATGGACTGTTGCAGTGGTGGGTGACGTGAAGCCTGATTCTCTGCTATGATATGAAGACTGATTCTCTGCTGACATGAAGCCAGATTGTCTGTACGGGACCTCTCTCCTCTGCCTGGGTGCTGGGCCTAAATATCTGACAATGGACTGTTGCATTGGTGGCTGACGTGAAGCCTGATTCTCTGCTATGATATGAAGACTGATTCTCTGCTGACATGAAGCCAGATTGTCTGTTACGGGACCTCTCTCTTCTGCCTGGGTTCTGGGCCTAAATATCTGACAATGGACTGTTGCATTGGTGGCTGACGTGAAGCCTGATTCTCTGCTATGATATGAAGACTGATTCTCTGCTGACATGAAGCCAGATTGTCTGTTACGGGACCTCTCTCCTCTGCCTGGGTGCTGGGCCTAAATTTATGAAAATGGACTGTTGCAGTGGTGGGTGACGTGAAGCCTGATTCTCTGCTATGATATGAAGACTGATTCTCTGCTGACATGAAGCCAGATTGTCTGTTACGGGACCTCTCTCCTCTGCCTGGGTGCTGGGCCTAAATATCTGACAATGGACTGTTGCATTGGTGGCTGACGTGAAGCCTGATTCTCTGCTATGATATGAAGACTGATTCTCTGCTGACATGAAGCCAGATTGTCTGTTACGGGACCTCTCTCCTCTGCCTGGGTGCCAGGGCCTAAATTTATGACAATGGACTGTTACAGTGGTGGGTGACGTGAAGCCTGATTCTCTGCTATGACATGCAGACTGATTCTCTGCTGACATGAAGCCAGATTGTCTGTTACGGGACCTCTCTCCTCTGCCTGGGTGCTGGGCCTAAATTTATGAAAATGGACTGTTACAGTGGTGGGTGGCGTGAAGCCTGATTCTCTGCTATGACATGAAGACTGATTCTCTGGTGACATGAAGCCAGATTCTGTGTTACGGAACCTCTCTCCTCTGCCTGGGTGCTGGGCCTAAATTTATGAAAATGGACTGTTGCAGTGGTGGCTGACGTGAAGCCTGATTCTCTGCTATGACATGAAGACTGATTCTCTGGTGATATGAAGCCAGATTCTGTGTTACGGAACCTCTCTCCTCTGCCTGGGTGCTGGGCCTAAATTTATGAAAATGGACTGTTACAGTGGTGGGTGACGTGAAGCCTGATTCTCTGCTATGACATGCAGACTGATTCTCTGCTGACATGAAGCCAGATTGTCTGTTACGGGACCTCTCTCCTCTGCCTGGGTGCCAGGGCCTAAATTTATGACAATGGACTGTTACAGTGGTGGGTGACGTGAAGCCTGATTCTCTGCTATGACATGCAGACTGATTCTCTGCTGACATGAAGCCAGATTGTCTGTTACGAGACCTCTCTCCTCTGCCTGGGTGCTGGGCCTAAATTTATGAAAATGGACTGTTACAGTGGTGGGTGGCGTGAAGCCTGATTCTCTGCTATGACATGAAGACTGATTCTCTGGTGACATGAAGCCAGATTCTGTGTTACGGAACCTCTCTCCTCTGCCTGGGTGCTGGGCCTAAAGTTATGAAAATGGACTGTTGCATTGGTGGGTGACGTGAAGCCTGATTCTCTGCTATGACATGAAGACTGATTCTCTGGTGACATGAAGCCAGATTCTGTGTTACGGAACCTCTCTCCTCTGCCTGGGTGCTGGGCCTAAATTTATCACAATGGACTGTTACAGTGGTGGGTGACGTGAAGCCTGATTCTCTGCTATGACATGCAGACTGATTCTCTGCTGACATGAAGCCAGATTGTCTGTTACGGGACCTCTCTCCTCTGCCTGGGTGCTGGGCCTAAATTTATGAAAATGGACTGTTACAGTGGTGGGTGGCGTGAAGCCTGATTCTCTGCTATGACATGAAGACTGATTCTCTGGTGACATGAAGCCAGATTCTGTGTTACGGAACCTCTCTCCTCTGCCTGGGTGCTGGGCCTAAATTTATGAAAATGGACTGTTGCAGTGGTGGCTGACGTGAAGCCTGATTCTCTGCTATGACATGAAGACTGATTCTCTAGTGACATGAAGCCAGATTCTGTGTTACGGAACCTCTCTCCTCTGCCTGGGTGCTGGGCCTAAATTTATGAAAATGGACTGTTACAGTGGTGGGTGACGTGAAGCCTGATTCTCTGCTATGAAATGCAGACTGATTCTCTGCTGACATGAAGCCAGATTGTCTGTTACGGGACCTCTCTCCTCTGCCTGGGTGCCAGGGCCTAAATTTATGACAATGGACTGTTACAGTGGTGGGTGACGTGAAGCCTGATTCTCTGCTATGACATGCAGACTGATTCTCTGCTGACATGAAGCCAGATTGTCTGTTACGAGACCTCTCTCCTCTGCCTGGGTGCTGGGCCTAAATTTATGAAAATGGACTGTTACAGTGGTGGGTGGCGTGAAGCCTGATTCTCTGCTATGACATGAAGACTGATTCTCTGGTGACATGAAGCCAGATTCTGTGTTACGGAACCTCTCTCCTCTGCCTGGGTGCTGGGCCTAAATTTATGAAAATGGACTGTTGCAGTGGTGGCTGACGTGAAGCCTGATTCTCTGCTATGACATGAAGACTGATTCTCTGGTGACATGAAGCCAGATTCTGTGTTACGGAACCTCTCTCCTCTGCCTGGGTGCTGGGCCTAAATTTATCACAATGGACTGTTACAGTGGTGGGTGACGTGAAGCCTGATTCTCTGCTATGGGACCTCTCTCCAATTGATTTTGGTTAATTTTTATTTATTAAATTTTTATTTTTATTCATTTCCCTATCCACATTTGTTTGCAGGGGATTTACCTACATGTTGCTGCCTTTTGCAGCCCTCTAGCCATTTCCTGGGCTGTTTTACAGCCTTTTTAGTGCCGAAAAGTTCGGGTCCCCATTGACTTCAATGGGGTTCGGGTTCGGGACGAAGTTCGGATCGGGTTCGGATCCCGAACCCGAACATTTTCGGGAAGTTCGGCCGAACTTCTCGAACCCGAACATCCAGGTGTCCGCTCAACTCTAATCACTAGTAGAAAGGTATATTACACCAAACCACTATGGCTCAAAAATACATAGTACCAAAAAACTCATATGCATATTTGTACAACAGACACCAAAGCATGTGGGTGATAATACACACCACAAGGGCTGACTGAGGCAATAGAGCAACTAAAAATGTAATAGGCACATAGAAAAATACTGACCAACCTAGTATACCACACACGAACACCACCGGTCCACTCCCCAACGCACATTTCACGTTTAGCTTTTTCAAGGGGCACTGGCTGATGTGGTGAGGATGGTCTCATAAATAGGTGGAGTGGCTATACCGTGTTTGCTGATAGGTTTACATTGATTCCCTTGCTAATGTTATTGGCTGGCCTGTCGTCTATCCGTTTCAACTTACCTGAATTATATAAAGTGGTGAGTGCTCATTATAGGCTAGTGACCAGGATTGGTCAGGCGCCTTCCTGAGGCAGGAAGCGTCTTACAATACATCCTGCAACCCAGCCATAGGCTGGAGAGATAGAGGGTGTGCCCGTGCTGTCTCATAAAAAGAGGAGAGACACACCTGCACACACCCTAACAGTACAGGACTCTAAGCGGGAAGGAAGGAAGCTCCGGTACGGGGCACAGATACAACAGTTTAAGCTACCTGCTGCCCACGCTTGTCAGTGCGGCGCACGGCAACAGAGGGTAGTAAAGGAACCCGGCGTCTGTGACAGGGTTTAGGGACAACAGCACAGGCACGGAGAGCTGGGCTAACAACATCTATAGGCCGCCAAAGGCCTCTCAGGTAAAAAAGGAAATGCTGTCTGCTCTTCTCTACTGTTTATGATTTAGTTTATGTTGTATTTAGTAGTTCCACAAGATGGGACAAATTACATCACTGCATCTCACATGGTGATATGACTTTCTGTTAAAAACTCAACTCTTAATGAAAAGTTGGAGCCAAAAGTTATGTGATCCACTAATAGATACAGCCAATGATTTACTATTTGGTCCCTTGGGCACTCAGAGATTGTTTGCTAGGGTCCCTTTTAGGGATGAGCGAATTTTTCAAAAATTTGATTTGGCCGGTTGGACGAATAAAAAAAAAAATTGTTTCGATACAAATTTATTTGCGGCGAATCACGTTAAAAAAATGCTATTTACTGGCTGCAGAGAGCCTTTATAGTGGTGTAGAACACTGAACCTTGCAGTAACGCACATAGGGAGTCTGCTGTGGTAGGGAAAAAATACTGTGAGTCAGTATGAGATGCAGATGACAGGCCCCGCTCTTAGAATCACTGCACACTTCACTTATTTTGGCAGTCACGGGGCCAAAACTGACCAAATAACTCAAGTATGAACTCAGCCTTACAGGTTTATGTTAGCACCAAGAAGAAGCACACTCCTTTTACATCGTCGTCAGCGGATACCACATAGAACCTTTTCTATTAAACATGTCACAGGGCGCCGGCGATGGGCTCGCTCTCCGCAGTGCCTACGGCGCCCCCCTTTGTGCAGGAGCAAGGACGCGTGCAGCGTCCTCGTCTCCTTGGTAATAGGTGGCGGGACGGACCCGGCCGCGCATGTCTCCTCAGCACGGCCGGCGTCTTCGGTTCCCCCAGCAACCAGGATAAGCCTGAGCACCGAGCTGGGCACTCGGTACTCAGCCCTATGCAGCAGGGTGAGTCATGTGACGCTGGCCACGTCACATGACTCCTGCTAGTCAGTATTTAAACAGGCAGTCTGCTGGCCACAGATTGCCTGTTATTTAGGTTCCACCTGCGATTTTGTCTTACCTGACGTACTTACCTTCTGCTGAATTCCTGACGATCCTCTGCCTGCTCTTTGTGTATTTTTGCTGCTGTCCTTGTATTCTGACCCCGGCTTCCTCCCGACGATCCTCTGCTGAATCCTTTGGTACTTCACGACTCTCCTGGTATTTTTGACCCTGGCAGTTCCTGACTATTCTCTGCTTGCTCCATTTGTACTTCGTTGCTCTCCTGGTATTGACTCAGTCCGATCACGTTCTGTTGTTTGTCTGGTCTGTCCTCCCTGCACTTATTCCAAGCTAGGGATTTCCGTCCAGTTGTCCCCTGTCATAAGAACTTGCGAGGCAAGTAGGCAGGGCCAGGGGTGAGGGTGGAGCGCAGTGGTCACTTCCCTTCCCCCTGTGTGTGGTATGTACGTGACCGTTACAGAATAACGGGCCCTACCAAACCACTGTATCATGAATCCTCTGGTGACCCTGACAGATCACGTTTCTAATCTGACGCAGATGGTGCAGGAGCTAGGGGAGAAACTCCGTTCCTTTGAGTTAGGACAAGGCTCTTCCAGTCTGCATATGGAGCCGCAGATTAAGCTTCCAGAACCCTTTTCTGGAGACCGGAGGAAGTTTCATTCTATTAAGGAGAATTGCAAACTTTATTTCAGATTGCCTTGTCCTACGGCTCTGAGAGTCAACGCGTGCGCATTGTCATTTCCCGATTACAGAGTGATCCCCAGGAGTGGGCGTTCTTTTTCTTGGCTGACTCCAGTTGTTTAGCATTTGTAGAGGTTTTTTTTCAGGCACTAGATACCCTGTATGATGAACCGAACAGGGCCCTTGTAGCCGAGACCGCTCTTAAGGCACTGGTTCAGGGCGATCAACCCACGGAGGAGTATTGCACCCAATTTTGGAGGTGGTGTGTTTTCTCTGGGTGGAATGAACCAGCCCTTAAGAGTCAGTTCAGGTCAGGTCTGTCTGATAATCTAAAGGCCCTTCTAGTGAGTTATCAGCTTCCAGAGACAATAGAGGAGACGATGACCCTAGCTGTTCGACTCGACCGACGGGTTAGAGAGAGACTACAGGAACAACAGTCCCTTTCTCAGGTAGTGGTCCAGCCGGAGGTCTGTCCCAGGAATGGAGCTGAGGTCTCTTCCGAAGAACCCATGCAGGTCGGCATGACCCGAGGTGATCAGCACTGCAGACGTGTTTTTACTGTGGAGATCCTGACCATTGGATTAACCAGTCTCCTAAGAAAATACCTTCCGTCAAATTTTCCAAGGCAAGGCAACCTAAAGACCAGGTACACCCTGATATTACGAAAAGTAAGCTTTTAGTATCTCTGGGTGTAAACAAGTGGTCGGGTAAGACCTTTATTAACTCTGGCTCAGCGGCCAGTTTTATTGATTGCGAGTTTGCGATAAGACTGGATATTCCAATTTTTGTTCTACCTACGCCTATCCACATCATGGCTATCGCCTCAACTCCCCTGGTTGGTGGTACGGTGAGGTCATGTACCTCAGAGATTTCTTTAACTGTGGGGGTGTGTCACGCTGAGAAATGCTCCTTGTTAGTCCTGGAGAACTGACCGGTTGAAGTGGTACTGGGGATGCCTTGGCTCCAATTACACAACTCCACTATAGATTGGACCAGAGGGGAGTTGGTGAGATGGGGACCTAAGTGTGACTAGTGCTTGTCTGTGGTACAGGCTGGGGTCTCAGTAGAATCCGATATATTACCCGCAGTCATTAAGGAATATACAGATGTGTTCTCATCATCGACCCCGGAGGCTCTACCACCCCACAGACCTTATGATTGCACCATAGAATTAGTAGAGGGTGCCAGGTTTCCTAAGGGGCATATTTATAATCTTTCTAAGCCTGAACGCAAGGCCATGGAGGATTATATTAGAGAGAGTCTTATTAAGAGGCACATTAGACACTCTGTCTCTCCAATGGGGGCAGGGTTTTTCTTTGTTAAGAAGAAGGATGATGGTCTCAGATCGTGTATCGATTACCGGAAATTAAATAAAATTACTATCCGGAATAGATACTCCCTCCCATTGATTCCTGATTTGTTTAACCAGGTACTAGGGGCGGCCTGGTTTTCTAAGATTGACCTTAAAGGGGCATATAACTTAATCCAAATCAAGGAGGGAGACGAATGGAAGACAGCTTTCAATATTCCGGCTGGGCACTTTGAATATCTGGTTATGCCTTTTGGACTCAGCAATACCCCAGCTGTGTTCCAAAACTTCATGAACGATATTCTCAGGGAGTTCTTGGGTAAATTTGTCATTGTCTACCTTGACAACATTTAGATTTTTCCCCCTGATTTCAAATCTCATGTGTTTCATGTGTTGGAGGTTTTGAGAGAGAATCAGTTATCCGCTAAACAAGAGAAATGTGTCTTTGGGGTACAGGGGATACTATTTCTAGGTCATGTTCTGACTCCTCACGCCTTCAAAATGGATCCTAGTAAGGTACTAGCAATTATGGGGTGGGTAAGACCATCATCCTTAAAGGCCTTACAACTAGGGATGAGCGAACTCGAACTGTATAGTTCGGGTTCGTACCGAATTTTGGGGTGTCCGTGACACGGACCCGAACCCGGACATTTTCGTAAAAGTCCGGGTTCGGGTTCGGTGTTCGTCGCTTTCTTCGCGCTTTTGTGACGCTTTCTTGGCGCTTTTTGAAAGGCTGCAAAGCAGCCAATCAACAAGCGTCATACTACTTGCCCCAAGAGGCCATCACAGCCATGCCTACTATTGGCATGGCTGTGATTGGCCAGAGCACCATGTGACCCAGCCTCTATTTAAGCTGGAGTCACATAGCGCCGCCCGTCACTCTGCTCTGATTAGCGTAGGGAGAGGTTGCGGCTGCGACAGTAGGGCGAGATTAGGCAGATTAACTCCTCCAAAGGACTTGATTAACTGATCGATCTGCAGCTGTGGATCATTGAGCTGCTGATCCTCAATTGCTCACTGTTTTTAGGCTGCCCAGACCGTTTGTCAGTCACATTTTTCTGGGGTGATCGGCGGCCATTTTGTGTCTTGTGGTGCGCCAGCACAAGCTGCGACCAAGTGCATTTAACCCTCAATGGTGTGGTTGTTTTTTGGCTAAAGCCTACATCAGGGTGAAGCTGTCACACCAAGTGCATTTAACCAGCAATAGTCTGTTTATTTTTTGGCCATATACTACATCAGGGGCAAGCTGCGCCTGTCACCAAGTGCATTTAACCCTCAATGGTGCGTTTGTTTTTTGGCTAAAGCCTACATCAGGGTGAAGCTGTCACACCAAGTGCATTTAACCAGCAATAGTCTGTTTATTTTTTGGCCATATACTACATCAGGGGCAAGCTGCGCCCGTCACCAAGTGCATTTAACCCTCAGTAGTGTGGTTGGTCAAGCTATCACACCAAGTGCATTTAACCAGCAATAGTCTGTTCATTTTTTGGCCATATACTAAATCAGGGGCAAGCTGCGCCCGTCACCAAGTGCATTTAACCAGCAATAGTCTGTTCATTTTTTGGCCATATACTACATCAGGGGCAAGCTGCGCCCATCACCAAGTGCATTTAACCAGCAATAGTGTGGTTATTTTTTGGCCATATCCCAGTCTAATTCTGTCACTAAATCCATACCGGTCACCCAGCGCCTAAATACTAGGCCTCAAATTTATATCCCGCTAAATCTCTCGTTACCGCTGTCCTGTTGTGGCTGGGAAAGTTATTTAGTGTCCGTCAAAGCACATTTTTTGTTCTGGGTTGAAATACAATTCCCAATTTAGCAATTTCAAAATTTAGTGGTTTCTGCTGTATCAGAGCTATTTGAAATCTATCCCTAAAAGGGTATATAATATTCAAGGTGCACATAGGGTCATTCAGAATAACTTCACACACCCACTACTGTGCATTTCCAAGTCTAATTCTGTCACTAAACCCATACCTGTCACCCAGCGCCTAAATACTAGGCCTCAAATTTATATCCAGCTAAATCTGTCCTTAGTGCTGTAGCTGGGCGAGTTATTTAGTGTCCGTTCAAGCACATTTCTTGTTCTGGGTTGAAATACAATTCCCAATTTAGCAATTTCATAATTTAGTGGTTTCTGCTATATCAGAGCTATTTGAAATCTATCCCTAAAAGGGTATATAATATTCAAGGTGCACATTGGGTCATTCAGAATAACTTCACACACACCCGCTACTGTGTATTTCCAAGTCTAATTCTGTCACTAAACCCATACCTGTCACCCAGCGCCTAAATACTAGGCCTCAAATTCATATCCAGCTAAATCTGTCCTTAGTGCTGTAGCTGGGCGAGTTATTTAGTGTCCGTTCAAGCACATTTCTTGTTCTGGGTTGAAATACAATTCCCAATTTAGCAATTTCATAATTTAGTGGTTTCTGCTATATCAGAGCTATTTGAAATCTATCCCTAAAAGGGTAGATCATATTGAAGGTGCACATTGGGTCATTCAGAATAACTTCACACACACCCGCTACTGTGTATTTCCAAGTCTAATTCTGGCACTAAACCCATACCTGTCACCCAGCGCCTAAATACTAGGCCTCAAATTTATATCCAGCTAAATCTGTCCTTAGTGCTGTAGCTGGGCGAGTTATTTAGTGTCCGTTCAAGCACATTTCTTGTTCTGGGTTGAAATACAATTCCCAATTTAGCAATTTCATAATTTAGTGGTTTCTGCTATATCAGAGCTATTTGAAATCTATCCCTAAAAGGGTAGATCATATTGAAGGTGCACATAGGGACATTCAGAATAACTTCACACACCCGCTACTGTGCATTTCCAAGTCTAATTCTGTCACTAAACCCATACCTGTCACCCAGCGCCTAAATACTAGGCCTCAAATTTATATCCAGCTAAATCTGTCCTTAGTGCTGTAGCTGGGCGAGTTATTTAGTGTCCGTTCAAGCACATTTCTTGTTCTGGGTTGAAATACAATTCCCAATTTAGCAATTTCATAATTTAGTGGTTTCTGCTATATCAGAGCTATTTGAAATCTATCCCTAAAAGGGTATATAATATTCAAGGTGCACATTGGGTCATTCAGAATAACTTCACACACACCCGCTACTGTGTATTTCCAAGTCTAATTCTGTCACTAAATCCATACCGGTCACCCAGCGCCTAAATACTAGGCCTCAAATTTATATCCAGCTAAATCTGTCCTTAGTGCTGTAGCTGGGCGAGTTATTTAGTGTCCGTTCAAGCACATTTCTTGTTCTGGGTTGAAATACAATTCCCAATTTAGCAATTTCATAATTTAGTGGTTTCTGCTATATCAGAGCTATTTGAAATCTATCCCTAAAAGGGTATATAATATTCAAGGTGCACATTGGGTCATTCAGAATAACTTCACACACACACGCTTCTGTGCATTTCCAAGTCTAATTCTGTCACTAAATCCATACCGGTCACCCAGCGCCTAAATACTAGGCCTCAAATTTATATCCCGCTGAATTTGAATACAATACATTGGGCCAAATAATATATTTGTTGTTGTGGTGAACCATAACAATGAGAAAAACATCTAGTAAGGGACGCGGACGTGGACATGGTCGTGGTGGTGTTAGTGGACCCTCTGGTGCTGGGAGAGGACGTGGCCGTTCTGCCACATCCACACGTCCTAGTGTACCAACTACCTCAGGTCCCAGTAGCCGCCAGAATTTACAGCGATATATGGTGGGGCCCAATGCCGTTCTAAGGATGGTAAGGCCTGAGCAGGTACAGGCATTAGTCAATTGGGTGGCCGACAGTGGATCCAGCACGTTCACATTATCTCCCACCCAGTCTTCTGCAGAAAGCGCACAGATGGCGCCTGAAAACCAACCCCATCAGTCTGTCACATCACCCCCATGCATACCAGGGAAACTGTCTCAGCCTCAAGTTATGCAGCAGTCTCTTATGCTGTTTGAAGACTCCGCTGGCAGGGTTTCCCAAGGGCATCCACCTAGCCCTTCCCCAGCGGTGAAAGACATAGAATGCACTGACGCACAACCACTTATGTTTCCTGATGATGAGGACATGGGAATACCACCTCAGCATGTCTCTGATGATGACGAAACACAGGTGCCAACTGCTGCGTCTTTCTGCAGTGTGCAGACTGAACAGGAGGTCAGGGATCAAGACTGGGTGGAAGACGATGCAGGGGACGATGAGGTCCTAGACCCCACATGGAATGAAGGTCGTGCCACTGACTTTCACAGTTCGGAGGAAGAGGCAGTGGTGAGACCGAGCCAACAGCGTAGCAAAAGAGGGAGCAGTGGGCAAAAGCAGAACACCCGCCGCCAAGAGACTCCGCCTGCTACTGACCGCCGCCATCTGGGACCGAGCACCCCAAAGGCAGCTTCAAGGAGTTCCCTGGCATGGCACTTCTTCAAACAATGTGCTGACGACAAGACCCGAGTGGTTTGCACGCTGTGCCATCAGAGCCTGAAGCGAGGCATTAACGTTCTGAACCTGAGCACAACCTGCATGACCAGGCACCTGCATGCAAAGCATGAACTGCAGTGGAGTAAACACCTTAAAACCAAGGAAGTCACTCAGGCTCCCCCTGCTACCTCTTCTGCTGCTGCCGCCTCGGCCTATTCTGCTGCTGCCGCCTCGGCCTCTTCCTCCGCCTCTGGAGGAACGTTGGCACCTGCCGCCCAGCAAACAGGGGATGTACCACCAACACCACCACCACCACCTCCGTCACCAAGCGTCTCAACCATGTCACACGCCAGCGTTCAGCTCTCCATCTCACAAACATTTGATAGAAAGCGTAAATTCCCACCTAGCCACCCTCGATCCCTGGCCCTGAATGCCAGCATTTCTAAACTACTGGCCTATGAAATGCTGTCATTTAGGCTGGTGGACACAGACAGCTTCAAACAGCTCATGTCGCTTGCTGTCCCACAGTATGTTGTTCCCAGCCGGCACTACTTCTCCAAGAGAGCCGTGCCTTCCCTGCACAACCAAGTATCCGATAAAATCAAGTGTGCACTGCGCAACGCCATCTGTGGCAAGGTCCACCTAACCACAGATACGTGGACCAGTAAGCACGGCCAGGGACGCTATATCTCCCTAACTGCACACTGGGTAAATGTAGTGGCAGCTGGGCCCCAGGCGGAGAGCTGTTTGGCGCACGTCCTTCCGCCGCCAAGGATCGCAGGGCAACATTCTTTGCCTCCTGTTGCCACCTCCTCCTTCTCGGCTTCCTCCTCCTCTTCTTCCACCTGCTCATCCAGTCAGCCACACACCTTCACCACCAACTTCAGCACAGCCCGGGGTAAACGTCAGCAGGCCATTCTGAAACTCATATGTTTGGGGGACAGGCCCCACACCGCACAGGAGTTGTGGCGGGGTATTGAACAACAGACCGACGAGTGGTTGCTGCCGGTGAGCCTCAAGCCCGGCCTGGTGGTGTGTGATAATGGGCGAAATCTCGTTGCAGCTCTGGGACTAGCCAATTTGACGCACATCCCTTGCTTGGCGCATGTGCTGAATTTGGTGGTGCAGAAGTTCATTCACAACTACCCCGACATGTCAGAGCTGCTGCATAAAGTGCGGGCCGTCTGTTCGCGCTTCCGGCGTTCACATCCTGCTGCTGCTCGCCTGTCTGCGCTACAGCGTAACTTCGGCCTTCCCGCTCACCGCCTCATATGCGACGTGCCCACCAGGTGGAACTCCACCTTGCACATGCTGGACAGACTGTGCGAGCAGCAGCAGGCCATAGTGGAGTTTCAGCTGCAGCACGCACGGGTCAGTCGCACTACAGAACAGCACCACTTCACCACCAATGACTGGGCCTCCATGCGAGACCTGTGTGCCCTGTTGCGCTGTTTCGAGTACTCCACCAACATGGCCAGTGGCGATGACACCGTTATCAGCGTTACAATACCACTTCTATGTATCCTTGAGAAAACACTTAGGGCGATGATGGAAGAGGTGGTGGCCCAGGAGGAGGAGGTGGAGGAGGAGGAAGAGGGGTCATTTTTAGCACTTTCAGGCCAGTCTCTTCGAAGTGACTCAGAGGGAGGTTTTTGGCAACAGCAGAGGCCAGGTACAAATGTGGCCAGCCAGGGCCCACTACTGGAGGACGAGGAGGACGAGGATGAGGAGGAGGTGGAGGAGGATGAGGATGAAGCATGGTCACAGCGGGGTGGCACCCAACGCAGCTCGGGTCCATCACTGGTGCGTGGCTGGGGGGAAAGGCAGGACGATGACGATACGCCTCCCACAGAGGACAGCTTGTCCTTAACCCTGGGCAGCCTGGCACACATGAGCGACTACATGCTGCAGTGCCTGCGCAACGACAGCAGAGTTGCCCACATTTTAACCTGTGCGGACTACTGGGTTGCCACCCTGCTGGATCCACGCTACAAAGACAATGTGCCCACCTTACTTCCTGCACTGGAGCGTGATAGGAAGATGCGCGAGTACAAGCGCACGTTGGTAGACGCGCTACTGAGAGCATTCCCAAATGTCACAGGGGAACAAGTGGAAGCCCAAGGCCAAGGCAGAGGAGGAGCAAGAGGTCGCCAAGGCAGCTGTGTCACGGCCAGCTCCTCTGAGGGCAGGGTTAGCATGGCAGAGATGTGGAAAACTTTTGTCAACACGCCACAGCTAACTGCACCACCACCTGATACGCAACGTGTTAGCAGGAGGCAACATTTCACTAACATGGTGGAACAGTACGTGTGCACACCCCTCCACGTACTGACTGATGGTTCGGCCCCATTCAACTTCTGGGTCTCTAAATTGTCCACGTGGCCAGAGCTAGCCTTTTATGCCTTGGAGGTGCTGGCCTGCCCGGCAGCCAGCGTTTTGTCTGAACGTGTATTCAGCACGGCAGGGGGCGTCATTACAGACAAACGCAGCCGCCTGTCTACAGCCAATGTGGACAAGCTGACGTTCATAAAAATGAACCAGGCATGGATCCCACAGGACCTGTCCGTCCCTTGTCCAGATTAGACATTAACTACCTCCCCATAACCATATATTATTGGACTCCAGGGCACTTCCTCATTCAATCCTATTTTTATTTTCATTTTACCATTATATTGCGAGGCTACCCAAAGTTGAATGAACCTCTCCTCTGCCTGTGTGCTAGGCCTAAATATATGCCAATGGACTGTTGCAGTGGTGGCTGACATGAAGCCTGATTCTCTGCTATGACATGCAGACTAATTCTCTGCTGACATGAAGCCAGATTGTCTGTTACGGGACCTCTCTCCTCTGCCTGGGTGCTGGGCCTAAATTTATGACAATGGACTGTTGCAGTGGTGGCTGACGTGAAGCCTCATTCTCTGCTATGACATGCAGACTGATTCTCTGCTGTCATGAAGCCAGATTGTCTGTTACGGGACCTCTCTGCTCTGCCTGTGTGCTAGGCCTAAATATATGCCAATGGACTGTTGCAGTGGTGGGTGACGTGAAGCCTCATTCTCTGCTATGACATGCAGACTGATTCTCTGCTGACATGAAGCCAGATCGTCTGTTACGGGACCTCTCTGCTCTGCCTGTGTGCTAGGCCTAAATATATGCCAATGGACTGTTGCAGTGGTGGGTGACGTGAAGCCTCATTCTCTGCTATGACATGCAGACTGATTCTCTGCTGTCATGAAGCCAGATCCTCTGTTACGGGACCTCTCTCCTCTGCCTGGGTGCTGGGCCTAAATTTATGACAATGGACTGTTGCAGTGGTGGCTGACGTGAAGCCTGATTCTCTGCTATGACATGCAGACTGATTCTCTGCTGACATGAAGCCAGATCCTCTGTTACGGGACCTCTCTCCTCTGCCTGGGTGCTGGGCCTAAATTTATGACAATGGACTGTTGCAGTGGTGGCTGACGTGAAGCCTGATTCTCTGCTATGACATGCAGACTGATTCTCTGCTGTCATGAAGCCAGATTGTCTGTTACGGGACCTCTCTGCTCTGCCTGTGTGCTAGGCCTAAATATATGCCAATGGACTGTTGCAGTGGTGGGTGACGTGAAGCCTCATTCTCTGCTATGACATGCAGACTGATTCTCTGCTGACATGAAGCCAGATTGTCTGTTACGGGACCTCTCTCCTCTGCCTGTGTGCTAGGCCTAAATATATGCCAATGGACTGTTGCAGTGGTGGCTGACGTGAAGCCTCATTCTCTGCTATGACATGCAGACTGATTCTCTGCTGACATGAAGCCAGATTGTCTGTTACGGGACCTCTCTCCTCTGCCTGGGTGCTGGGCCTAAATTTATGACAATGGACTGTTGCAGTGGTGGCTGACGTGAAGCCTCATTCTCTGCTATGACATGCAGACTAATTCTCTGCTGACATGAAGACAGATTCTCTGTTACGGGACCTCCCTCCTCTGCCTGGGTGCTGGGCCTAAATATATGCCAATGGACTGTTGCAGTGGTGGCTGACGTGAAGCCTCATTCTCTGCTATGACATGCAGACTAATTCTCTGCTGACATGAAGACAGATTCTCTGTTACGGGACCTCCCTCCTCTGCCTGGGTGCTGGGCCTAAATATATGCCAATGGACTGTTGCAGTGGTGGCTGACGTGAAGCCTCATTCTCTGCTATGACATGCAGACTAATTCTCTGCTGACATGAAGACAGATTCTCTGTTACGGGACCTCCCTCCTCTGCCTGGGTGCTGGGCCTAAATATATGCCAATGGACTGTTGCAGTGGTGGCTGACGTGAAGCCTCATTCTCTGCTATGACATGCAGACTGATTCTCTGCTGACATGAAGCCAGATTCTCTGTTACGGGACCTCTCTCCTCTGCCTGTGTGTGTGCTGGGCCTAAATATATGCCAATGGACTGTTGCAGTGGTGGGTGACGTGAAGCCTCATTCTCTGCTATGACATGCAGACTGATTCTCTGCTGACATGAAGCCAGATTCTCTGTTACGGGACCTCTCTCCTCTGCCTGTGTGTGTGCTGGGCCTAAATATATGCCAATGGACTGTTGCAGTGGTGGCTGACGTGAAGCCTCATTCTCTGCTATGACATGCAGACTAATTCTCTGCTGACATGAAGACAGATTCTCTGTTACGGGACCTCCCTCCTCTGCCTGGGTGCTGGGCCTAAATATATGCCAATGGACTGTTGCAGTGGTGGCTGACGTGAAGCCTCATTCTCTGCTATGACATGCAGACTAATTCTCTGCTGACATGAAGACAGATTCTCTGTTACGGGACCTCTCTCCTCTGCCTGGGTGCCGGGGCCTAAATATCTGAGAATGGACTGTTCCAGTGGTGGGTGACGGGAAGCCAGATTCTCTGCTATGGAACCTCTCTCCAATTGATTTTGGTTAATTTTTATTTATTTAATTTTAATTTTAATTCATTTCCCTATCCACATTTGTTTGCAGGGGATTTACCTACATGTTGCTGCCTTTTGCAGCCCTCTAGCTCTTTCCTGGGCTGTTTTACAGCCTTTTTAGTGCCGAAAAGTTCGGGTCCCCATTGACTTCAATGGGGTTCGGGTTCGGGACGAAGTTCGGATCGGGTTCGGATCCCGAACCCGAACATTTCCGGGATGTTCGGCCGAACTTCTCGAACCCGAACATCCAGGTGTTCGCTCAACTCTACTTACAACGTTTCCTAGGGTTTGCCAATTACTACTGTAAATTCATAAATAATTTTTGGGTAATTGCTAGACTGTTGACCGATCTTACTTAGAGAGGGGCAGATTTAGAGGATTGGTCTACTGAGGCCTTAACTTCATTTGAAACCCTAAAGATGGCATTCAGTAGCGCTGCCACTCTGATTCAGCCAGATCAGGAGAGACATTTTATTGTAGAGATAGATGCGTCTGAGGACTGGGGAGGGGCGGTCCTCTCACAAGGTTCCGCTAGCCTTACTAACCTGAGGCCTTGTGCCTTCTTTTTCAGAAAATGTTCCCCTACCGAGAGAAACTATGACATAGGGAATTGTGAATTGCTGGCCATTAAATGGGCATTTGAGGAGTGGAGGCATTTTCTGGAGGGAGCAAAACATTGTGTCACTGTTGTCACTGATCATAAGAACCTAATGTTTCTCAAGTCTGCTAGGAGGTTAAATCCCCATCAAGCCAGATGGACATTGTTTTTTTACACGTTTTGATTTCTCCATCACTTTCAGGCCAGGAAGTAGAAACGTGAAGGCTGACGTATTGTCTCTGAGCTTCTGTGCGTCTCAGCCTATGGATGCACCACCTGAACCCATTCTACCAGCTAATATCTTTGTAGCAGCCTTGACCCAGGATATCACGACTCTCATTAAGGATGAACAACATCTGGCCCCGGCACCCACCCCAACAGATATGTTGCTTGTTCCCATACAATTTAGTCTATGACTGTTGGATGAGTGTCATGATTCTGCTTTTTGTGGACATCCTGGTATTGAGGGCACTAAGGAGCTGGTTTCTAGGTCATATTGGTGGCCTACTCTAATTAGGGATGTCAAGTCCTATGTGTCGGCCTGCAAGGTTTGTGCTAGGTCTAAAACCCCTAGGACTTGCCCTGCTGGTTACCTACGACCCCTACCCATTCCCAGCAGACCCTGGTCCCATATCTCAATGGACTTTATCACTGACCTGCCGCCTGCGGAGGGTAAGACTGTGGTTTAGGTAGCGGTCGATAGGTTTAGCAAAATGGTTCATTTTATACCCCTGTCTAAACTCCCGAATGAAAATAAAACCCTGGCATCTATATTTGTGAAGCAGATTGTACGTTTACATGGTATTCCGGAGAATATTGTATCTGACAGGGGTGTGCAGTTTGTGTCCAAGTTTTGGAGGGCTTTCTGTCAGAAATACCAGATTTCATTGTCTTTTTCGTCCGCCTATCACCCGGAATCTAATGGGCAGACTGAACGCCTCAATCAGTCGGTGGAATACTTCCTTAGGTCATATGTTGCTGATGACCAGCAATTATGGGTTAAATACCTTCTGTTGGTCTAATTTGCTCTGAATAACCATGTTAATTCTTTTGCTGGTGTCTTCCTGTTCTTTTGTAACTATGGGTTCCATTATCGTTTTCATTCTGGTCATCTGTCTCCTCCTCCAACCCCGAAGCGGATAAGGTCTCATCTGAACTGTGCACAGTTTGGGCTCAGGTTCAATCGAACCTAGAAAAGGCTCAGAATACTCCGAAAATCAAGGCCAATAGGAGATGTTCTAAGGGGGTGAACTTTCAGGTTGAAGATAAGGTGTGGTTGTCCTCCAAGAATCTCTCGCTCAAGGTAGCTTATAGAAAATTTGCTCCTCGTTTTATAGGGCCGTATAAAATTATGGAGGTGATTAACCTGGTATCGCTTAGGTTGGAACTGCCCGAGTCGTTCCACATTCATAATGTATTTCACAAATCTCTACTTAAAAAATATATTTAATCTGTTTTACTATCGCAAGCCACGCCTCCGCCAGTTCTTGTTAATAATTCTGTGGAGTATGTGGTGTCTAAGATTATGGATGTAAGGAGAGTGCATAGTTCTTTATAGTACCTGGTGCACTGGAAGGGCTATGGATCCGAGGAAAGGTCTTGGGTACCAGCTAGGGAGGTTCATGCCCCTAGACTGGATAGAAAATTCCATGCAGAACATCCTGAGAAGCTATCGCCTGAAGTCTTGGGTCTGGTGGCCCCGCATAAGGGGAGGGGTACTGTCACGGGGCTCCGGCGATGCACTCGCTCTCCGCAGTGCTGACGGCGCCCCGCCTCTGTGCAGGAGCAAAGACGCGTGCAGCGTCCTCGTCTCCTAGGTAATAGGGGGAGGGACGGACCCGGGCCGCACACGTCTCCTCAGCGCGGCCGGTGTCCTCGGTTCCCCCAGCAACCAGGATAAGCCTGAGCACCGAGCTAGGCACTCGGTGTTTAGTCCTATGCAGCAGGGCGAGTCATGTGACGCTGGCCACGTCACATGACCCCTGCTAGTCAGTATTTAAACAGGCAGCCTGCTGGCCACAGGTTGTCTGTTATTTAGGTTCCACCTGCGATTTTGTCTTACCTGGCGTACTTACTTTCTGATGAATTCCTGACGATCCTCTGCCTGCTCCTGGTGTACTTTTGCTGCTGTCCTGGTATTCTGACCCCAGCTTCCTTCTGACGATCCTCTGCTGAATGCTTTGGTACTTCGCGACTCTCCTGGTATTTATGACCGCAATTGCTGACTATTCTCTGCTTGCTCTATTTGTACTTCGTTGCTCTCCTGGTATTGAACGTGACCTCGGTCCGTTCACGTTCTGTTGTTTGTCTGGTCTGTCCTCCCTGCACTTATTGCAGGCTAGGGATTGCCGTCCAGTTGTCCCCTGTAATTAGGACTTGCGAGGCAAGTAGGCAGGGCCAGGGGTGACGGTGGAGCACAGTGGTCACTTCGCTCCCTCCTGTGTGTGGTGTGTACGCAACCGTTACAAAACACTTATACAAGTAGAGCCCCCCGACAGAGTGGAGAGGGTGTCAGCAGTAAGTTTGTGTTGACGTCACTGATTATTTTGCCCTTCCTCTGATCCGTCAGAACAATAACCGAATTAACCGAATTCCATTATCCTTTCATTGTTGACATTTTTTATATGAAACAGGCTTTTTTCGGGAAAATTGATGGATGGTTGTAGACCTCCTTTTGCTGTATGGATCTAATTACGTCATCATGGGTCCAGCAGCAAACATAATAAAGACGCTGATGACAACACACCAGCAGACTGTGCCTTTACCATCTATTCACAAGTAAATCAAGCAGCTTCAGTAAGTTGAAAATATTCATGTGATCAGTGACTGCCGGACCCCTGCGCTGATCGGGGCGGGCTCAGCTCCTGCACCCCCCGATCAGCCCACTGTGCATGTATGGTGCTGGTCCTTAAGGGGTTAAATCAAGCAGCTTCAGTAAGCTGAAAATATTCATGTGTTTTTATCTGCTTCATCTGCATTTGATCTCCACAGCACACAAGACATGACAGGAGAGCCTTTGCTTTGGAGTCCAAGTCCAGTTTGTAAACATCAAGAGTTCAATCAGAATTGTGCATAACATTCTTGCTCCCTGTGAAAAGCCATAACAAAAGGACTCTGTGGGCATACACATCAGAGGAAGCAGAAGCTGGCTGTCCCAATTTTAATTCTGGAGCAGTAAACAGCAGGAAGCAAATAGAGGTGGCTGAATAGAGGTCTCCAACTATGCCCATCTCGCGATTTACAGCAAATACATTATTTTCATGTAGAGATCCAAAAATTATGTTGGAGGCATGTAGTGTATGCAAGCCATGTGCGACCCTTCTCATCACTCTCACGCTGTTCTGCATCTGGTTTGACTGGGTTCAAACAGAACAAAGTCTACAATCACCCATCAATTTCCCCCCCAAAATTTTTCCTACTTTTACAGCACACTAAAGGCTTTTCAACATATAACATTAGTTCATACAGAACAAACACTATGTGCTGTCCGCATCCGCATTTCCGGATCTACACTTCCTGATCTGAACTTCCAGCCCCCCAAAAAAATAGAACATGTCCTATTCTTGTCCGCAATTGTGGACAAGAAAAGGAGTTTTCTATTTGAGTGCCGGCGATGTGCGGAACACGAATTGAGGAACGCACATTGCCAGTGTCCGTGTTTTGCGGATCTGTAATTTGCGGACCGCAAAACACACAAGGACGTGTGAATAGACCCTAAAGGCAACACCACACTAAAGGCTTTTCTACACATAACATCGGTTCATACAGAACAAAGTCTACAATCACACATCAATTTGCCATAAAAAAAAGCCTGTTTCACATAAAAAATGTCACAACTAAGTAATTTGGGTCATACCGCAAAAAGAGATTTAGAATATATAACTGCACCGCTGAACGGCAATTAGGCCCTCATTTTTTTCCTCTTATACACTGCATAAGTGCAACGCTGAACGGCGAATATATTTTTCTTTTGCCACTAATACACAACAAACATGGCTTTAGAATTTATAACTGCACCGCACAAGGGCAAATAACACATATTCTAGAAATATTTCCTTGTAATAAATCCTGTTAATGGCTGTATCAAACAGCACTTTCACAACAAGAACGGTTTGCTGGAATGACAGAGCTGTATAATGGCTATTTGGATCCCCAGTCAGTGCAGCAAGGTGTAATAGGATTGTTCCTATTATCCAGGCTGTAACCTCCCCTACTGATCCCTATTCTACATTATGCTGTGGAATGATCTATTCACCCCGCTGAAGGATTACTTTCAAAGTGTGTAGAATCCACACAGGGCCCCCATGCTGCAGATTTATCATGGAGACACCAGATTTTATAATATTACAGTATTATATAAAGCACAAAAAAAATAAAAAATAAATGAAGCCCCTTCGTCACCCAGCTCCCAAGTGCGATCAGCAACATCATCATCATCGAGTACTGTCTGCACGTCACTGATGTCCTCCTCAACCTTCTCTGGGTAGGGAGCCTGTCCGCTCAAGACACCTGCTCCCACGCCACTCTCCCTATCACTAGTTGCCCACCTAGTGGAGGAATCGGCAGATGTCGCCTCCAGATCTTGGCTGGGCAGTAGCTGCTGACTGTCCTCTAGTAGCTCGTCCTCGCTGAAAAGTGGGACTGAGCCCACAGCATATCATACTTCTGTGGCTGAGGGGACAGAAAGGTACAGAGGCAGGGTGAGGACAGGTGAGGGCACAGGGCCTGCTCCCGGGTCATGCTAAGGGTTGTGTCTGATGAACCAACCGACTCTTGGCTGGGGGTGTCTGATGTCACTTGCGTCGAAGTCGAAGATTGAGTCAACCAATCAAGAACCGGTGGGTTGCTGGTCAAGACACGACCGCTCACTGACACTGGGAGCTCAGGCCTCTAGAAGTGACCCCTGCTGCCACGGCCCCTTACTCTACTGCGACCTGTGTCTGCGCCAGAAACATTTAGGCTTCTGCCATTCCCCTGTGCAAGGCCTGGCACTTCTCTGTCTGACATAATGTTAGATCAAATAAATAAATAAAAAGCAAATTAAAACACCCCCAAAAAGTCAGAAATTTTCTCACTTCACCACACAACGGCTAATATGCTCCTTTTCCCCCACTAATACACACAAAATGGCTTTAGAACATATAACTGCACCACTGAATAGCAAATATATCTTCTAAAGCCCTTTTTGCCGTGTAATAGTTGTAAAATAAAAATATAAGTGCAACGCTGAACGGCAAATATATTTTTATTTGCCACTAATACACTGTAAAATTGGCTTTAAAACCTAACAGCAGCGCTGAGCGGCAAATATATTTTTTACTTTAACGCTAATACATGGCACAAAAGGCTTTCAATCATGTAACTGCACGGCTGACCAGCAAATATATATATTTTTTTTTCCGCTATTACACATCACCAAAGGCCTTAAAACAGATAACTGCACCGCTGAGCGGCAAATATATTTTTAGTCTCTTTCCGCTATTACACGTCACAAAAGGCTTTACAATAGATAACTGCACCACTGAGCGGCAAATATATTTTTGTCTTTTTCCGCTATTACACGTCACAAAAGGATTTACAACAGATAACTGCACTGCTGAGCGGCAAATATATATTTTTCTTTTTACGGTAAAACACGCCACAAAAGGCTTTCAATCATACAACTGCACCGGCAAATATATTTTTGGTTTGCTACTAATACACGGCAAAATTGGCTTCGAAACTGAAAACTGCACCGCTGAGCGGCAAATATATTTTTTATTTTTACGGCAATACACGTCACAAAAGACTTTCAATCATATAACTGCACTGCTGACCAGCAAATATATTTTGGGTTTGCCACTAATACACGGCAAAAATGGCTTTAAAACAGATAAATGCACCGCTGACAGGCAAATATATTTTACTTTTGCCCCTAATACACTAAAAAAAGGGCCGTCATTTTAGCACTTCACCACTCAACAGCTAATAAGCCCTTTTCTTTACACTAATAAAAGCCAAAAAATGCACTGCACAGGGGCAAAAAAGATGTAGCAATATTCCGTTTTGCTGTCCATACGTAGCATGTACGTATGGACAGCATAAAAATATCTCTCACATGCACATTGCACATTCATTTTCCTGCCACACACAATATACCCCCCCCCAACGCACAAACATAGTCTATAGATTTGATTTTTTGTCCTGTTGGTCAGAACTCAGGCAAAGATTTCCGTGTTTGCTAGACCACGTGTCTGTGGTCAGATGTATCTTGGCACTGATACTGTGTGCCAGAGATATATTAACTTGACGCTGAACGTGGCGATATAGTTCAGGGATGCCCTTCTGGGAGAAATATTTCCTTTCGGGGACCTTCCATTGCCAATGGTTACACATTTTTTAAAGGCCTCTGAGTCAGTTTATATGGCAGTAGTTGGCTGGCTAGCAGTTCCGACAAGCCATCGGTCAGCCGTTGGGCAAAAGCATTATCCGACATCATAATATTTTTTCGCTCAAACATTTGGGCCACGGAAGTCTGCCTTCTGCCAGATGAACGTGACGACGGCACAGTGAAAGGTGGAGTGGAGGACAAGTGGGAGGAGAGAGGAGAAGGAGAAGAGGCAGGACGTGGAGCGCCGGGTGTGTGGCTTGGTGGGTTTTGACCGCGTTGCTCCCAATGGGTTTGGTGATGGGAGGTCAGGTGCCTTCTTAAGGCGGTCGTCCCTAGGTGAGTGTTGGGCTTACCGCGACTTATGTGTTGCACAGGCTGCAGATGGCAACACTATTGTCAGCAGCTGACAAGTTAAAAAAAGCCCACACTGCGTAGCCATGTGCCGGCGTCCTGGGAGTGCAAAATGTGACCGTGCATGGTGGATGGCTCGCTCCAGATACATTTGCAGTCTACGTTTTGCCTCCTGTGCACTGCGAGCTCTGCCTGCTTCTCCTCCTTCTTCTCTCTATCTGCTGCTCCATCTCTCCCTCTGAACTCCCCTCCTCTTCCTCTCTTGTGGGCTCCCACGTGACGTCCATCTACACGTCATCATCGTCACTTTCACCACCGCTGACATTAGAGATCTCAGAGTAGGCAGCAACAGCGGGGACCTCCCTCCTTGGGCTGATCTGGGTACTGTTGTCAGACCACTGGGTGGTGGCTGTTGATACCTCCTCTTCCTCATCCGATGCCAAAAATGGCTAAGCATCGGTAAGGTATGGGAATGGATGGGAAAATAATTCCTCTCACTCGAGGGGAGGGGCTATAGTGGTCGTGGTGGTGTCTTTGGGGGTGCACACAGAAGAGAGTAAGGAGGGTGCAGATACAGAGGATGAGGAGGGTGCAGAAGAGGATGGCTGAGTGAGCCACTCAACCAACTGTGATGCGTCCTTTGACATAATCGCACGCACCTTCTCCAACTTCCCACTTAGGCTCCGGCCTGGTGTACCTGCCTGACCCCTACCATTTTCGAAATGACCCTGTGCCAAAGTCCCTAGAGATGAGCAGTATTTGTGGAAGTTGATATATGGCAGGACTCAATCAGTTGTTAGTTGAAGCTGGTATATCACCCTCAAGCAGTAATTTTGTGGACGCAGGTATATGGAAAAACTCTACCACTCTTTTGTGGAAGCTGATATATGGAAGGACTCAATCAGTTGTTAGATGAAGCCGGTATATCACCCTCAAGCAGTAATTTTGTGGACGCAGGTATATGGAAAACCTCTACCACTATTTTGTGGAAGCTGATATATGGAAGGCCTCAATCAGTTGTTAGTTGAAGCTGGTATATCACCCTCAAACAGTAATTTTGTGGACGCAGGTATATGGAAAACCTCTACCACTATTTTGTGGAAGCTGATATATGGCAGGACTTTATCAGTTGTTAGTTGAAGCTGGTATATAATAATAATAAAAATAATAATAATAATATAAAATGTATTTATATAGCACCACCATATTCTGCACCGCTTTACTAATTCATAGGGTTCATGTACAAAACAAAAGAAACTGGCTAATATGCAACTGAAACACTAGGAGTCAGGGACCTGCTCACAAGATCTTACAATCTATGAGGAATTGGGGATGATACATAAGGTAGTTAGTTAATTGTGATAAGTAGGATTTGAGCCATTATTGAACTGACAGGAGTGGTGCCAGCCGGTCTGCTTCGGGTTTGGGACTACTAGAGGATTGAGTTTAGGCCAGAGTAGTTGGTGGGGAAGAGGTTTAGTCTGGGAAAATTTATTTTAGGTTAGCTTGATAAGCCCGCCTGAAAAAATGTGTTTATAAGGCACGTTTGAAGGTGGAGAAGATGTGAATTGACCTAATATTCCGGGGCAGAGTATTCCAGATGGTAGGTGCGGCTCGAGAATAGTCTTGAAGATGGGAGTGAGAGGTACGGTTATGGAGGTTATTAATCTTAGGTCACTAATAGAACGGAGAGCACGAGTAGGGTGGTAGATGGAGATGAGGGAGGAGATATATGGATGTGCAGCACTGTGGAGAGCTTTGTGGGTGAGGGTGAGAAGTTTGAACTGTATTCTGCAGTGGATGGGCGACCAGTGAAGTGACTGGCACAGACTAGTAGCATCACTATAGCGGTTAGATGGATAGATGCGACTGGCTGCAGCATTTAAAACAGACTGCAGTAGTCGAGACGAGAATAAATCAAGGAAACAACAAGAGTTTTTGCCGTTTCCACCATAAAAAAAGGGCGGATTCTGGCGATATTCTTCAGGTGCAGACGACAAGAGCATGTAAGTGATTGAATATGAGGAATAAAGGAAAGATCAGAGTCAAATGTGGCTCCAAGACAGCGGGCATGTTGCACAGGAGTTATGATAGTGCTGCAGACCGAAATTGAAATATCAAGTTTAGGTGGGTTAGTAGATGTGGAAAAGACAAGAAGTTCAGTTTTTGATAGGTTCAGTTTTAGATAAAGAGAGGACATGATGTTAGAGACAGCTGCTAGACAATTACTGGTGTTTTGGAGTAAAGCAGTGGTGATGTCAGGGGATGAAGTGTATAGTTGGGTGTTCTCAGCATAGAGATGGTATTGACAGCCAAATCTACTGATAGTCTGACCGATAGGGGCTGTATAGAGGGAGAAGAGTAGAGGACCTAGTACTGAGCCCTGAGGAACTCCAACATCAAGAGGAGGAGAAGAAGAAGAAGAGCCAGCAAATGATAAACTAAAAGAGAAGGGCCAGAGAGATAGGAAGAGAACCAAGAGAGAGCAGTGTCCTTAATTCCAATTGAGTGGAGCATGGTGAGGAGGAGTTTATGGTCTACGGTATCAAACGCTTCAGAGAGATCCAGCAGAATCAGTAGAGAATAATCACAATTTTTTTTGCTGGTAGTAGATCGTTAGACACTTTAGTATGGGCAGTTTCTGTAGAGAGAAGAGGGCGAAAGGCAGATTGTAAGGGGTCAAGAAGAGAGATAGCATATTAAGCGAGAGTAGAGAAGACATTCAAGAAGTTTAGAGATGAAGGAGAGGTTAGAAACAGGTTTCTTTAGTAGTGGGGTTATAATAGAGTGTTTGAAAGAGGAGGGAAAGATACCAGAAGAGAGAGAAAGGTTAAAAATTGTAGTTAGGTCAGTGATGACAGCCGGGGAGAGGGAATGGAGGAGGTGTGATGGAATAGGGTCGTTGCTACAGGTCATGGGTCGAGAAGAAGAGAGAAGTCTGGAGACTTCTTCCTCTGTTATAGGGTCAAAAGTAGCGTAAAAAAATTATGACGTCGGCTGACTGATGGCTTGTCCGAACTGCTAGCCAGCCAATTACTACCATATAAACTGGTGGACTCAGAGGCCTTTAAAAAATGTGTAACCATTGGCAATGGAAGGTCCCCGAAAGGAAATATTTCTCCCAGAAGGGCATCCCTGAACTATATCGCCACGTTCAATGGCAAGTTAATATATCTCTGGCACACAGTGTCAGTGCCAAGATACATCTGACCACAGACACGTAAAAAAAAAAAAATGCTTTTACTTATGCAGGCCATTCTGAGACTGTTTTCTCATCACATATTGTACTTCATGACAGTGGTAAAATTTAGTTAAAAAAAAGTTATTTATTTTTATTTATAAAAAATTCAAAATTTACCAAAGAATTTTGAAAAATGTTAATTTCTCTACTTTTATAATAGAAAGTAATACCTCCAAAAATAGTTATTACTTTACATTTCCCATATGTCTACTTCATGTTTGGATCATTTTTCTGAATACCATTTAATTTTTTGGGGACGTTAGAAGGCTTAGAAGTTTAGAAGCAAATCTTGAAATTTTTCCGAAAATGTTAAAAACCCACTTTTGTGAGGCTTACATAATAGAAACCACCCAAAAATGACCCCATTTTAGAAACTACACCCCCTCAAGGTATTTAAGACTGAAGTTACAAACTTTGTTTAACCCTTTAGGTGTTCCACAAGAATTAATGGAAAATAGAGACAAAATAGAAAAAAAGAGATGAAACAAAGAGATGAAATTTCAGAATTTCACTTTTTTGGCAGATTTTCCATTTTAATACATTTTTTTTCAGTTACAAAGCAAGGGTCTACAGCCAAACAAAACTCAATATTTATGGCCCTGGTCCTGTAGTTTACAAAAACACCCCATATGTGGTCGTAAACTACTGTACGGGCACACGGTATTGCGCAGAAGGAAAGGAAAGCCATACGGTTTTTGGAAGGCAGATTTTGCTGGACTGTTTTTTGGACAGTAGGAAACTACAGGATAAGTACGGGATAAGGTGGCAGTTTTGTTGGTACTATTTTAGGATACATATGATTTTTGGTTGCTCTATATTACACATAGACCTTTTTGATCGCTTGGTGTTGTACTTTTAGTGATGTGAGGTGAAAAAAAAATTGTTTATTTAGCACAGTTTATTTTTTTATTTTTTATGGTTTTCATCTGAGGGAATAGTTCATGTGATATGTTTATAGAGCTGGTCGAGACGGACGTGACAATACCTAATATGTCTACTTTTCTTTTTTTCCTTATTTTTTCCGAAAATAATTTTAACTTTATTTGGGAAAAATGACATTTTAGTTTTTTTTTTACTTGACAATTTTAGTTTCTTTTTTCAACTTTTTCTCACTTCATTTTGTGTCCCACTTTGGGACTTCAACTTTTAGGGGTCCGATCCCCTTTACAATGCATTCCAATACTTCTGTATTGGAATGCATTGGCTGTATGTGTAATACAGTGTCATGGTCTCACCTTCTAACAGATTGGCGCCTACGTTTGCTGTCCCACCCGTGCCTCCCTCTCCTCCCACGCCTCCTGGGGATGACTTGTCTGGGGGTGAACCCATGCAGCTGGGGTTTGCTCGCCTGTCCGAGGGGGAGAGGGTACTCCGGAGACGCGAGGGCCGATGCATGTACTGTGGTCTCGGTGGGCATTTTCGGTTGGCATGTCCGAACCGTCCGGGAAACGCTCGCACCTGAGATCCTGTCGGGGGCAGATCTTGGGTGGAGTCTCCTCGTCCCCGGTTTCCCGTGTTGACAAACCACTGATCACTGTTGTCCTCTCCTGGGTCGGGGGCTCGGTGACGACCCAGGCGTTGGTGGACTCTGGTGCTGGTGGTTTGTTCATTGATAGTGTGTTCGCTGCCGCCAATTCCATTCCTCTGCAGCCTCGAGGTTCCCCACTGGCTCTTGAGGCGATAGACGGCAGACCCCTTCTGCTGCCACACGTGACTCATGAGACCCTTCCAGTGGGGATAGCCATTGGTGCCGTTCACAGAGAGTCGGTCTGTCTCCAGGTGATTTCGTCTCCACACTACTCGGTGGTCTTGGGGTACCCCTGGCTCCAGAAGCATAATCCGACTTTCGATTGGAGATCGGCCGAGATCCTCTCGTGGTCACCGCAGTGTGGGGCTAGTTGCATCCATGGGCCTGTCAAGTTGCTGTGTACTTCCTCGGACTCTCTGTTGCCTCCTGAATACGAAGAGTACCGGGATGTATTCGATAAGGTGCGCGCGGTTGCCCTACCTCCGCACCGCCCATACGATTGTGCCATAGAGTTACAATCTGGTGCCGTTCCTCCTCGTGGCAAAGTCTACCCACTGTCGGTAGCGGAGAATGAGGCCATGGAGGAGTACGTGAGGGAGGCGCTTTCACGCGGACACATTCGCAAATCCTCGTCCCCGGCAGGGGCTGGATTTTTCTTTGTGAAAAAGAAGGGCGGTGAGTTGAGGCCTTGTATCGACTACAGGGGTCTCAATCGCATCACGATCAAGAACGCTTACCCGATACCCTTGATTTCCGAGCTGTTCGATCGCCTCAAAGGGGCCACGGTCTTTACCAAACTCGACCTGAGGGCGGCATATAACCTGGTAAGGATCAAGGCGGGCGATGAGTGGAAGACCGCGTTTAACACCAGGACCGGTCATTATGAATCCTTGGTTATGCCCTTTGGGTTGTGCAATGCGCCCGCAGTCTTCCAGGAATTCATCAACGATGTTTTCCGTGACCTGTTGCAGCAGTGTGTGGTGGTCTATTTGGATGACATCTTGGTATATTCTGAATCCATGGAGGCCCACATTATGGATGTCAGACGAGTGTTGCAACGGTTACGAGAGAACAGGCTGTTCGGTAAGCTTGAGAAATGCGAGTTTCACCGATCCCAGGTAACCTTCTTAGGTTACATCATTTCCGCTGAGGGGTTCTCCATGGATCCTGAGAAGGTTTCGGCTGTCTTACAGTGGCCCCAGCCCAGTGGTCTCCGTGCCCTGCAGCGCTTTTTGGGCTTCGCCAATTATTATCGGAAGTTCATCAGGGACTTTTCTATGCTAGCCAAGCCTCTCACAGATCTGACCAGGAAGGGCAGTAATTTCCAGGTCTGGCCGCTCAAGGCCATCCGAGCTTTTGAGGCTCTAAAGCCCGCCTTTGTGTCGGCTCCGATTCTGTCGCATCCCAACCCTGGGTTGCCCTTTGTCCTCGAGGTGGACGCGTCTGAGATGGGAGTAGGCGCCCTCCTGTCTCAGCGTAGAACACCCGAGGGTCCTCTGCTTCCCTGTGGGTTTTACTCCCGGAAACTGTCTTCCGCGGAGTGCAACTATCAGATTGGTGACAGGGAGTTATTGGCCATCGTGCAGGCCCTTAAAGAATGGAGGCACTTGCTCGAGGGTTCGGTGGTTCCGGTTCTCATCCTGACGGACCACAAGAATCTGACCTACCTTTCTGAGGCCAAGAGATTGACACCACGTCAGGCCAGATGGGCTCTGTTCTTGTCACGTTTTAATTACGTGGTCTCCTACCTACCCGGTTCCAAGAACATCAGAGCGGATGCCTTATCACGGCAGTACTCCGAGCTGTCCGGGGAGGAGTCGATTCCGACTTCGGTCATACCTCCGAATCAGATCCTGGCCGCCATTCGCACCAGCCTGACCTCTCCCCTGGGTGAGCAGATTTTGGCGGCTCAATCTGGTGCTCCCTCTGGGAGACCCAACGGAAGGTGTTTTGTGCCTGAGGAGTTGCGCACTCGGTTGTTGCGAACCTACCATAACTCCAAGGCCGCGGGGCATCCTGGAAAGAATCAGCTGTCCTGGGCTGTTTCACGTCTGTTCTGGTGGCCTTCTCTACGTTCCGACATTGCCGCATATGTAGCGGCATGCTCCGTTTGTGCCCAGAGTAAGTCCCCTCGGCACCTTCCGTTGGGCCTTTTGCAACCCATAGCCACCGGGGAGCGCCAATGGTCATACCTGGGGATGGATTTCATTGTGGACCTCCCTGCATCCCGAGGCCATACGGTCATTCTCATGATTGTGGATCGGTTTTCCAAAATGTGCCACTGTGTTCCTCTGAAGAAGTTACCCTCTGCACAAGAGTTGGCCACGATTTTCGCCAGGGAGGTCTTCCGGTTGCACGGTTTGCCCAAGGAGATTGTGTCGGATCGGGGGAGTCAGTTTGTGTCCAGGTTCTGGCGCGCCTTTTGCTCCCAGTTGGGGATTCATCTCTCTTTCTCCTCGGCCTACCACCCTCAGTCCAATGGGGCCGCAGAACGATCCAATCAGGCCTTGGAGCAATTCCTTCGTTGCTATGTCTCCGATCACCAAGACAATTGGGTTGACCTCCTGCCTTGGGCTGAGTTTGCCAGGAACACGGCGGTGAACTCTTCCTCTGGGACGTCTCCCTTCATGGCCAATTATGGGTTCCAACCTGCCGTGTTACCGGAGGTATTCTCTCCCCAGGATATTCCGGCTGTGGAGGATCACCTTTCCGTCCTACGTGCTTCTTGGGTACAGATCCAGAGGTCCCTTGAGGTCTCTGCGCAGCGCCAGAAACTCCAGGCTGATCGCAGACGAGCGCCCGCTCCTTCCTACCAGGTCGGAGACCGTGTATGGTTGTCCACCCGCAACCTCAACCTTCGAGTGCCCACTCCCAAGCTGGCGCCTCGCTTTGTTGGTCCCTTCCGAGTGCTTCGCAGGGTAAACCCGGTAGCCTATGCCCTTGCGCTTCCTCCTGGCATGCGGATCTCCAACGTGTTTCATGTCTCCCTGTTGAAGCCATTGGTGTGTAATCGTTTCACTTCCTCGGTTCCTCGGCCCCGTCCGGTCCAAGTGGGCAATCGTGAGGAATATGAAGTGAGCAATATCCTGGACTCACGCCTGGTCCGCGGTCGGTTGCAGTTTTTGGTCCATTGGCGTGGTTATGGTCCAGAGGAGCGTTCCTGGGTTCCCTCCGCAGATGTCCATGCTCCTGCTTTGCTCCGAGCTTTCCACGCACGCTTCCCTCAGAAACCGTTCCTTACTCCGCGGAGGAGGGGCCCTTGAGGGGGAGGTACTGTCATGGTCTTACCTTCTCACTGTTCTCCTTCGTTTGACATGTGCTGGCGGCCATCTTGGTTTCTGGGTTTTTTGTAGCCTCCCACCCTGCGGCTTCTCCTTCCCACTGGGAGGAGCTGGATGCCTAGCTCATATATATAGGAGGTCTGTGGCTTCAGTTCCTTGCTTGGTCCTCCTGTGTTCACATGCTTCTAAGACTGCTGCTGCTTCTGGTTCCTGATCCTGGCCTCGTCTGACTACCCCGTTGGTTCCTGATCCTGGCTTCGTCTGACTACCCTGCTGGTTCCTGATCCTGGCTTCGTCTGACTACCCTGCTGGTTCCTGATCCAGGCTTCGTCTGACTACCCTTCTGGTTCCTGACCTCTGTCTACGCAAGACCCTGCTTCGGTTTAGCCATCCGTTTGGACTTTTGCTTACAGCTTGCTTTTCAATAAAGCCTTCTTATTTCCACTTATCTCTGTTGCACGTCTGGTTCATGGTTCCATGACATACAGTGTGTATTACACATACAGCTTCCTGCCATTTTTTGTCACCTTACATCACAAAACGTGTGAAAGCAAGCAATCAAAAAGTCATACGCACCCCAAAATAGTGCCAATCAAACCGTCATCTCATCCTGCAAAAATCCTACCCTACCCAAGATAATCGCCCAAAAACTGAAAAAACTATGGCTCTTGGACTATGGAGAAACTAAAACATTATTTTTTGGGTTTCAAAAATGAAATAATTGTGTAAAACGTACATACATAAAAAAAGTAGACATATTAGGTATTCGCGCGTCCTTAATAACCTGCTCTATAAAATTACCACATGATCTAACCTGTCAGATGAATGTTGTAAATAGCCAAAACAGCTATTTTTTGCTACCTTGACTCACAAATGTAATATAGAGCAACCAAAAATCATATGCACCCTAAAATAGTACCAACAAAACTGCCACCCTATCCCGAAGTTTCCAAAAATGGGGTCACTTTTTGGGAGTTTCTACTCTAGGGGGGCATCAGGGGGGATTTAGTCACTTTTTAAGGACCAGTTCAGGTCTGAAGTCACAAAGTCACACTGGTCAGATTTGCAAAAAATGGACTGGTCCTTAAGGTGAAAATGAGCCCGGTCCTAAAGGGGATAAGTAAATTGAATTCCCCCCCCTCCCAAAAAAAAAGAAAGTAAAAGTAAATTGCAACCATAAGGAAAGTGAATATATGTAAATAGACAATTGAAGCTTGACTCTTAAGTTCACAATAATACACATAGGTGGATTGCTGCCACACCTTGGGTTTTGCTGCACTAATCACATATATATTAAATTGAACCTCACAAAAAAAAGGGATTTCTGTAAAAATTCGGGGAATAATGAACGGATTTGGTTGCAGGTAGCTGCTTTTCAGGTCTGCATTGCAGTACCTGAACTTCTGATACCAGGAACAGCCAGCCACAGCTCCTCACTTCTCTCTCCCTGGCTATCACTTTCCCTGATTGTCTGTCTGTATTCTACAAAAAACAACAACTGTTCTTTAGAATCCTAGCCTTTCTCTTCACTCTCCCTGGCAATAAGCTTGATGGATTTCTCACTGTCCCTGACTCCCTAAGATTGTTTTCCTGGCAGACACTATCACACACATCCACGCTCATTCACAGCCCAGCACAGGATGGCGTTCTGCTTGTTCTATAAAGGCACATCTTTGGCTGCTCCAGCACTGATTGGCTCATCCGGGCTGTCAGCCTTGGAGCCAATCAGGGCATGCTCTCCCCCCACCCCCTCTTAGAATCATGTAAGAACCCTTCTTCTTCCTTCTAGCGCTTCTTTCCTCCCAACAAATGCAGTCGATTTTTCCAAAACAAATCTTCCGGTTTGTCTGCCATCAGAAAAATAGCAAAGTTCGGACTGAACCTAGTCCTTACTTTCCACCTTCCTGCCCTATTATATGCTATAAACTGAAGTACTGACTTTTTATTGAAATGTAAATTGCACTATAGAAATGAAGGATTAATGTTCTATCCACAAAGAATGCAGAAGGCTAATAAATGAAAAATACGATCAAGCGCAAGAAGTCTTAGGAAGTCTTTTATTAAACACAAATACAGCATTATTTGAGCAGCAACTGCAACTTCTCCCCGCTCATCCCAGGTCTAAGAAAATGGCAGTGGAGTGGGCTGAATTTTTTTTTTATGTGTAGAATATTGTCAAAATTTAGGTGTGGTGGTGGATCTGCTGAAGGTATGAAGAGGCCTGCGCCTCTTCATAACTCTGGAGGATCCACCTCCAGGTATAGGGGTCATTTAGACCTGCGTCTTTATTGCCAGTATTAATAAATAAGAGGATTAATAAATGTGCCCCTTAGTCTACAAAAAGCAGCTCAAAGGGTAGTCTCTCTGATTAGGTTTTTTTTTGCATCATTTTTTTGCTGGACTCAAATGTATTTTTTAATGATGATTGAAGGTGATGAATCCAAATAAAAATGAGAAGATTTTTTTTCTTTTTTTTATTATTTTTTAGAAAGCTAACTGTTACTGTGATAGGTGTTAGTATCCAGTAACAGAGCAACAAATGACAAGAAACACAGAGAAATATTAGTTGGCAGCCATGGTGCTGGAGATCCAGGAGTTGTAGTTGCAGACCTTGGTGTAGACACCAGGATAGTTCCTGAGGGCACAGCCATATCCCCAAGAAACAATACCTTGGAGCTGTCCATTGCAGACCACGGGTCCACCAGAGTCACCCTGAGAAAATATAGAGACAAAATTTTACTCTTTGAATCAACTGGAGGTAATGAATAATCTGTAGCTACTGTATATTCTGAAATGCGGCTACAGAAGTTTCCTTCCCAGAGATGTAAATTGGGGCTCTTGGGGCTCAAAACAATCATGTAACATTTATAACAGTTGTGTCTTTCTAATATGGCACAAGGATCTTTGACCATCTTTCAGCATGTCCCGAGTGTGACCTCTGTACTAAATATAGCTACACCTCTGCTCCCTCAAATAGTGTCTCTCAAATATGGCATCTACAAATACAGTGACATTTTCAATGAGCCTCTGTGATGTCTATACCAATTTTTTCTAAAGAGGGAAACAATGTGGTTACACATTAATGCCAGAGCAGGATTTTGTAATTAAACAGTTTTCTTTTTTGAAATCAATACTATTGGAAATAAAGTTTTGCCCTTCAAGCCTAACCCTGGTCTATATCATCCTTTTAAGAATCTGCGATCCTCACAATATTGTTAAATTGCATAATTTAGAGAAACAACTTTTTGATTTTTTATGATACATTCATATAAACACATTGTCATTATAGATCGACTTTATGGCCTTTTGATGACTATATGTTCTCGTAACAGTCCACATTCTACAGTCACAGATCTGAAAGTTATAAGACGAAGAACATCCATTTACCTGGCAGGAATCCTGGCCTCCTGCCATGTATCCAACACAGATCATGTTGGTGGTGATCTCTCCTGGGTAGGCGCTGCTACACTGGGCGGCAGTCAGGATGGGGGCGTTCAGGCACTGCAGGAGGCTGGGCATGTTTGCTAAAAGTAAGTGAATAGAAAATATCAACAAATTGTATGTAGATAGAAACATAAAATGATCCTTCACAGTGTTTGCACATTTTCTTTGACTTTTAGAGGGATTTTCTGGAATTTTTGAACTGATAAACTATCCCACTGATAGGCGGAGTTCCAACACACGGATTCCCCAGATGATCAACTGTTTGAGAAGGCACCGGCTAACATATAAGAGCCAAAGACTTCTCTCTGCTCACCAGGCACAGTGTCGTCCATTGTATAGAAACTATGCTTGGTATTGCATCTCAGTGCATTAATGGGGCTGAGCTGAGCTTAGGCCATGTGAGCAATGGCAAAGCTGTTAGAAGGCCGCGGTGCTATTGCAAGCATCAGTTCCTTCTCAAACAGCAGATTCCCGGTGTCAGGCCCACACCAATCAGATACTGATGACCTGATGACTGATGACGGGTAGATCATCACTTTTAAAATCTGGGAAAACCCTTTTAAGCTTTATGCTCCCGGATACAGTATGGTTTCTACACCATAGCAGTTCGTGGTTCATATCTATATGACACATATTGTTCCACACCCATAATATCCATTAATCATGGGTCTGTTACTATTTGCTACACATGAATTGTCAGCTGTGTACAGTGATCCACTTAAGCTTTATATATAAACAATATCAAAAAAGATTTACATTGGATCTGATATATTATGAGACCTATAAATACATAAAAAATTCTAAACAAACATCCTTTTAACAATTTCTACACCGAGCAATCATTGAGGTCCTAGAAAATGTTTAATATTTTACTCATTTAAGTCCATTCAAAATGTATTAGAATTGTGTTAAAATGACTTCACTCATCATCAGCAAACTCCACCTTTGAAGAAATTTCAGCTCATTTGGTGTCAGTAATTCCCACCTCTGAGTAAACTCCATCTTATATTGTGTCAATAACCACTACTCATTTTTACTTGCCATTCCAGTAACATTATTGGAAGTACTTGACTTACTTCCACTGCTGAGGGTGTTGCCCCATCCAGAGATCAGACAGCTGGTTCCAGAAGCGGCGCAGCCACCGGGCAGTCCAACAGTCTTGACGTAAGAGTTGAGGGTGGCGGGAGAGGCCAACTTGATCAACATGATGTCGTTGTCCAGGGTTCTGGAGTTGTAGCTTCCATGTCTGATGACTCTGGCGGAGTTGATGAACTGTTCGGTGCCTTCACTGGAAAAGATGTTGTGTTCTCCCAGTCTGACCTGCATGCTCCTGCAAAAATCAGTCAAATACATTTGCAATCCTAAAATTATTTAATAAGTATTTAAAAATGCATTAGTGTTTTTGGGTAAATATTTGTGCTTTCTTTCAGAAACAGCACCATAGTTGTCCATACACCTTAAATGGTATTGCAATTTATTTTCACCCAAGTAAATCTAATACTTTTTAGAAGTTATTTTTCGATGGTTGAACATGGGGCAGCTAATGTCACATATACAGTATATACATCGGTCTAATACATAATGGTGATAATTAGATGAATCACTATGTATTTGTGGCTCCAGACCTTTGTCTTTCATTGTACTGGATTTTTTCTTTATATAAGTAAATTATAGAATATAGTTGGTAGACTCTATTTTCTATAAATAAGACTCTGTCCCAGTGAGTCAAGATGTTAAAGAATCAAATTTGTGAAATTAGGTTAGAAGAGCAAGAAGATACTGAAATCTTAGCCATGTGGGATGATAGAGCTTTATCCTTAGTGCTGATGGCATAGATGTGTATAAAGTTTACTCTTAACAACCTAATCGAAGCTCCCTGTAAGAGCTGCTAGGATAGGAGGCCAGAATTAACCTTGTCCTTAAACCCCCATTCCTCGGAGCTACACTCAGTGGCACAATTTATACAAAATGTACTCTATACAGTAAATGCTCTGCTAACACTAACAGTTTATTATTTAGTACGGAATCCCCTCATTTCTAAAAACAAAAAAGTGCCAACAAAAAATGTGGAAGGACTTTATATTTATATATTGGTAATTCAATTGTGTCCTATCACCACCTTATAACTGTAATATGAAACTCTTTGTATTCTATAAATTGTCAACATTTTTGAAAACGGATACAAACATATTTGCTTTTACTTTGCCACATATAAAAAACATCTAAACATAATTTTTCCTTCTTTCAGTTAAAAGGTTTTTCATTAATAAAACACTGATGACCTGTTCTTATTATTGGCCATAAGTTTCTGATATATTCTGGTTATGACCCTCAGAGCCATTACCAATATTTAGAGAATTCATATGCAATAAAAAAATTTGTCCCACAAAACTTGTCTATTGAATTGTCTCCCTTTTTTAGCAACCATTTTTACAAACAAAACTAGCTTCAAAACCTCGAATGGTTTCAATGCTTTGGGCGGCTCCACAATATAGAATAGTAAATGATAATGGCCAAAAGTTGATGTGACGTTGATGGTTTGGTCTTGGTCAAAATTCTGGTAACTTACGCCTTGTAGCAATGAGCAGCAGAGATCACCCAGAGGCTGGTGATCAAAGTACCTCCACAGAAGTGGTAGCCGGAGTTCAGAGATACTGCGTAGGGGACGGAGTAAGCAGAGCAGGTGTAACCTCCTACGATCTTATCATCATCCTCAAAAGCAGCTGAGAAAATACAAGGAGCCATATTATATACAGTCATATACATCATACATGTAGCAAGTTGAAAAAGTTAGCTTCTTTCCTCATAGAAAGCTGCAGAAAACTAAAAAGTATCAACGTGAACAATGTATGTATCATAGAAGACAGCCACTGAACTCACCAACTGCTCCGAGGAGCACACAGATCAGGAGGAGTTTCATAGTGGAAATTGATCCAGAATGAGTGTTGAGCGTAAACTACAGACATATATACCCAAGGTCTATCATGATATCACCCCTCTACCCCCTGCTCACTCAAGGGAAAGTTAATTAATATTCATATAATCTAAACTATTAAAGGAAAACTGTAGTTGAAGGTTATGTTCTGAATGTTCTTTTGACCTATTTGGTTGATATTTTTGTTACCTTGGGTTTGGATATTTTTATACTGTAAGGTAAATCAGCATACAATATGTTGTTTGCCTTTATGTTGTGTTCCTGTAACTGATAAATTCTATGTGCATGATCATGTCATGCTCTGAATGGGATTGGTTGCACATGTGTCACATTACCATAGAAATCCTTACTGTTATGTTTTATGGAGTAGAACTGAAATCAGCTTTTATAATTAGAGTAGTTGCACCTAAAATCATGCTTTTGTCAGTATGTCTAATTTAAGTAAGTTTCTGGTGTTGAGTGAAACAAAGCATCCGAAGCGGAATTCCATCTGATGTTTAGGAAAAAATCTATTTGCTGCAAAGCCAAATTTCTTTGCGCTTCGTGGTAACAAATCAGATGTTTTCTAACATGGCTGCTGCACGTGTTACAAAGTGAAAATGAGAAGCCCAGGAACTCAAAATGACCCATAATGTCATGCAGCTAGCTAATCAGCAGATAGCCATCCCTTGTGATGTCACAGCCCTTTTAAAAGTTTCATCCCGCGTGGTCTCCACCATTTCACTATGAGCTGAGCTTAGGCAGAGATGTGGCATGTGCTTATGCGCTAATTATAGTGTTTTAGAAAGCTTTTAATTGTAGAATATTAGATGCGGAGAGTTCAGGAACAGTGTAGGGAGATCATAGGGAGAGTTTTTAGACACTGTAGGGAGAGCATAGAGAGATTGCAAGGACAGTGCAGGTTAAGTGTAATCGCCATGAGCATCTTGTTCACCTGCTGCCACAATCATAGTTAAACAGTTAATTTATATATAGAATAACTGTGCCTCAGTATGAAAGGCGGTCAAATATATCGCCGTCTGCATCTTTTTGAACTGCTTACATATTTGCATTTAATCTCTTAGTTTATATATAGAATTACTGTGCCTCATAATAATGGGCAATCTAATATATCACTGTCTGCATCTTGTTGAACTGCTTTCACATTTGCAGTTAAACGGACCCTTCAAGGTATACAAAACTGATTTTTACAAACGTTGTTAACCCTTTAGGTGTTCCACAAGAATTATTGGAAAATAGAGATGAAATTTCAGAATTTCACTTTTTGGGCAGATTTTCCATTTTAATCATTTTTTTTCCAGTTACAAAGCAAGGAATAACAGCCAAACAAAACTCTATATTTATGGTCCTGATTCTGTAGTTTACAGAAATCCCCCATATATGGTCGTAAACTACTTTACGGGAACAGGGTATTGCGCAGAAGGAAAGTAACGCCATACGGTTTTTGGAAGGCAGATTTTGCTGGACTGTTTTTTTGACACCATGTCCCATTTGAAGCCCCCTTGATGCACCCTAGAATTGAAACTCCAAAAAAGTGACCCCATTTTGGAAACTATGGGATAAGATGGCAGTTTTGTTGGTACTATTTTAGGGCACATATGATTTTTGGTTACTCTATATTACACTTTTCGTGAGGCAAGTTAACAAGAAATTGCTGTTTTGGCACAGTTTTTAATTTTGTTATTTACAACATTCATCTGACAGGCTAGATCATGTGGTAATTTTATAGAGTAGGTTGTCACGGACACGACAATACCAAATATGACAACTTTTTTATTTTTTTGTTTCAGTTTTACATAACAAAGCATTTTTGAAAGCCGTAGTTTTATTTATTTTATTTTTTCAGGATGAGATGATGGTTTGATTGGCACTATTATAGGGTGCATATGAATTTTTGATCGCTTACAGTATTCACCTGAGGGGTTAGGTCATGTGATATTTTTATAGAGCATGTTATTACGGATGCGGCAATACCTAATATGTCTACTTTTTATTTATTTATGTAAGTTTTACACAATAATATCATTTTTTTTAATTCCTTTTTTTACATCGTTTTCCTAATTTTTTTTTACAATGTTCACCTGAGGGTTTAGTTCATGTGATATTTTTATAGAGGGGGTTTTTACAGACGCGGAAATACCTAATATGTATACTTTATTTTACTTAAGTTTTACACAATAACAACATTTTAAAACAAAAAAAACAAACTATGTTTTAGTGTCTCCATATTCTGAGCCATAGTTTTTTATTTTTTGGGTGATTGTCTTAGGTAGGGGCTCATGTTTTATGAGATGAGGTGATGGTTAGATTGGTACTATTTTGGTGGGCATACACCTTTTTGATCGCTTGGTGTTGTACTTTTAGTGATGTAAGGTGACAAAAAATTGTTTATTTAGCACAGTTTTTATTACATTTTTTGGACAGTGTTCATCTGAGAGATTAGGTCATGGGATATGTTTACAGAGCTGGTCGATACGGACACGGCGATACCTAATATGTCTACTTTTCTTTTTTTCCTTATTTTTTACAATTTTTTTTAAACTTTATTTGGGGAAAATGACATTTTGTTTTTTTTACTTTATTTTTTCAACTTTTTTTCACTTTATTTTTTGTCCCACTTTGGGACTTCAACGTTTGGTGGTCCGATCCCATTTGCAATGCATTCCAATACTTCTGTATTGGAATGCATTGCCTTTAAGTGAAATACAGTGTGTATGTAATGACCGGCGTCACGCACAGGGAGGGAAAAGGGAAAGCCCTGCCCAAGGGAGAGGGAAAGGTGGTGACCCCTGACTCACCTTGCGGCTGGCACCTGACTGCCCTGACGTCCCTAGACGGGTTCCTCACCCGTGCGGCGATCACGTGCCTAAACCCTGGCTTTCCCTAAAATGAGCCCTAGATCGCTAGTCCGCACCACTGACACTAAGAGGAAAACACTAAGGAGAGGACAGACAATACAGACAAACACATAAACCCAGGTGGGCGACCACAGCAGACCCCAAAGGTCCAACAGGGATCCAGAGGGAAACGTTCTGGACCAACAACCAGAGAACGCAGCAACACAGCTCCAGTGGGTCAGTATAGAAGTCCAGGCAGGAAGCTCTATATCTGGCAACCAGAGAAGTGTGAGAGGGGAATAAAAGGAGGTTGGGAGTGCTGGACAAGGAACAGCTGAGGAGAAGGAGCTACGGATCCCTGAGTGAGCCAAAAAGGGTTGCAAAGCAAACCCAGAAAGCTACCATAAGGAAACAGCCCTATCTTACATAGAGCGCGCAGCCAACCGCTGAAACTTCCTGACCCCGGGTATAACGGAGTCAGGCGTGGGTCTTGACACCCTTGTGACAGTACCCCCCTCTCTACGAGGGGCCTCCGGACACTCACGACCAGGTCTCTAAGGATGAGAGGCATGAAAAGCCCGAACTAGCCTGTCGGCGTTTACCTCAGATGCAGGAACCCACATTCTTTCCTCGGCACCGTAACCTCTCCAATGCACCAGATATTGAAGAGAGCGGCGGACCCGACGAGAATTAACAATTTTGGATATCTGAAACTCTAGATTACCATCCACAACAACAGGAGGGGGTGGCAGCGGTGACGGTTCTAGAGGTGGAACATATTTTTTGAGTAACGACTTATGAAAGACGTTATGGATTTTAAAAGTCTGAGGTAGCTCCAGGCGAAAAGCCACAGGGTTGATGATGGCTACAATTTTGTAAGGGCCAATGAACCTAGGACCCAGTTTCCAAGAGGGAACCTTCAATTTAATATTCCTAGTAGACAACCACACATAGTCATTCACTCCTAGGTCCGGACCTGGCGACCGTCTCTTATCAGCCATGCATTTGTATTTACCTCCCATATTTTTCAAGTTAGCTTGCACCTTCTGCCATACCGATGAAAGAGATGACGAAAACCGTTCCTCTTCGGGAACCCCAGAAGACCCCCCCTCTTTGAAAGTACAGAATTGGGGATGAAAACCATATGCACCAAGAAATTGTGACTTGCCAGTGGATTCCTGACGACGATTATTTATGGCAAACTCAGCTAACGGTAAATATGATGACCACAACTCTTGGTTTTCAGACACAAAACATCTTAGATATGTCTCAAGGTTTTGGTTGGTACGCTCAGTCTGTCCATTCGACTGAGGATGGAAAGATGAGGAAAACGACAAGTGTACCCCCAAACGGGAACAAAAATATTTCCAAAATTTAGAAATAAACTGGGTACCCCGATCCGAAACAACATCGGAAGGGACCCTGTGAAGCTTCACGATTTCACTGATGAATACCTGAGCAAGAGTCTTAGCATTAGGTAGTGCGGGTAACGCAATGAAGTGTACCATTTTGCTAAACCTGTCCACTACTACCAAAATAACTGTTTTACCCGCAGACAAAGGTAAGTCAGTGATAAAATCCATTGACAGATGTGTCTATGGTCTATTGGGAATGACGAGTGGTAATAGAGACCTTGCAGGACGTGTATGCGAAACATTTGCGCGCGCACAGGTAGAACAAGAAGACACAAAATCCGATACATCCTGACGCAACCTTGGCCACCAAAAACGACGAGACAATAGCTCCAAGGTTGCTTTACTACCCGGGTGCCCAGCAAGTGCCGAATTATGATGTTCCTTTAATAATTCGAAACGCAGGTTCAACGGTACAAACAATTTCTCTGAGGGGCAAGAGACCGGGGCGTCCCCCTGGGCCTCTAACACCTTCCCCTCCAGAGCAGAGTGTACCGCAGAAACAACCACTCCTCTTTGAAGAATGGGTACCGGATCACTCACATTACCCCCTCCAGGGAAACAACGAGATAGTGCATCAGCCTTGGTATTTTTTGCCCCAGGACGATAGGTAATAACAAAGTTAAACCTGGTAAAAAATAGCGACCACCTAGCTTGTCTAGGAATGAGACGCTTAGCTGATTCGAGGTACAGAAGATTTTTGTGGTCCGTAATCACAGTGACAGGGTGGACTGCCCCCTCTAAAAAGTGACGCCATTCTTCAAACGCTAGTTTAATAGCTAATAGTTCCCTATTGCCAATATCGTAGTTCTTTTCTGCTGCAGATAGTTTTTTAGAAAAGAAAGAGAGGAAAAAGCAACTTTAGCGGCGTCAGACCATTTAGAAAAATAAGTCCCCTTCCTAGTCATGTCAGTAAGGGGTTTTACAATAACTGAATAATTTTTTATGAATTTCCTATAGAAATTTGCGAAGCCCAAGAACCGTTGCAGTGCTTTGAGGTTCTCAGGAAGATCCCAATCTAAAATTGCCTGGACCTTCCTAGCATCCATACGGAAACCTGAAGCAGATAAAAAATAACCTAGGAATTGTATCTCCTGAACGGCGAAGACACATTTTTCTATTTTAGCATATAATTTATTCGTCGGTAGGACCTGCAGTACTTTTCTGACATGCGCCTCATGTGTTCTCAGATCAGACGAATAAATTAAAATATCATCTAGGTATATTACCACAAACCTGCCGATTAGATGACTAAAAATGTCATTAACGAAATGTAGAAAGACGGCAGGAGCATTGGTCAGACCGAAAGACATAACTAGATTTTCATAATGCCCCTCAGGGGTGTTAAAAGCTGTCTTCCACTCATCCCCCTCCTTGATACGAATCAGATTGTAGGCCCCCCTAAGATCAAGTTTGGAGAACCACCTAGCACCCTCAATCTGGTTAAACAGGTCAGGAATGAGAGGAAGAGGGTATGGGTCTCGGATGGTTATCCGATTTAATTCGCGAAAATCTAGGCAAGGACGCAGACCCCCATCTTTCTTTTTAACGAAGAAAAACCCTGCAGCCACGGGTGAAGAAGAGGGTCTGATGTGTCCCTTAGCCAAGCTCTCGGAGATATAATCTTTCATGGCTTGTCTCTCTGGACCCAAAAAATTATACAACCTAATCTTGGGTAATTTTGCGCCGGGAATAAGGTTAACCGGGCAATCATAAGGACGGTGAGGTGGTAACTTCTGACAACCCTTTTCAGAAAAAACGTCCTCAAAATCCGAAATAAATGTAGGTAGGGTAGTTATGGAGGTGACTAAGCAATTGCTATTTAAGCAATTTTCTCTGCAATGCTCACTCCACTCAGATATCTCCGTGGCCTGCCAATCCACCACTGGATTGTGTGCTAACAACCAGGGAAGGCCCAGCACTACCGGCGTGGGAAGCCCCTCCAGAACATAACATGAAAGCATCTCGTTATGGTGGTCCCCTACCCGAAGGTGTAAATTATGAACAATGTGAGTGAGGTTTCTCTGAGACAGAGGAGCAGAATCAATAGCGAATATGGGAATAGGTCTCTGTAGCGTACAGAGAGACAAACCCATAGTGCGGGGAAAATGGGCATCTATCAAATTTACCCCTGCTCCACTGTCTAGAAAGAAAGAAATAGTCTCCGTCTTAACACCAAAAACAATAACCGCTGGCAACACAAATTGCGATGTACGTATGGAGGAAACATATACCCCCCGGCTGACATCCTCCACACAGCCTGGGGGTTAGTAGTTTTCCGACGGTCTTTTTGTTTCTGAGGAAAGAAGGACAGACATTAATGAAATGACCCCTCTCCCCCCCCAAAAAAAAAAAAACACGCCTACGGCGAACCTCAGGAGGACGGACCTGACGAGTGGTTCCTCCTAGCTGCATAGGCTCGTCTAAGTCCGTACAGACTAACTGCTGCTTGGGAGGGGTTACCAATTGCTCGGGTTTTTTCAACCTGTCCCTAAGGCGTCTATCAATTCGGATAGAAAGGGACATAACCGCATCAAGGGAAAAGGGGGTCTCATATAATGCAAGCGCGTCCTTAACCCTTTCGGATAACCCAGAGCAGAACTGACTCCTGAGAGCCGGGTCGTTCCATTGGGTATCCGTAGCCCACCTACGGAAGTCAGAGCAATACTCCTCTACCGGCCGCTCTCCTTGTAGGAGTCTCCGTAATCTTGGTTCAGCCAGTGCGACTCGGTCAGGGTCGTCATATATGAGACCCAAGGCCCCGAAAAACTCATCCACTGACCGAAGAGCCTGGGAATCAGTGGGTAAAGAGAACGCCCAGGACTGCGGGTCCCCCTGCAGCAGGGAAATAACAACCCTCACCCGCTGTTCTTCATTACCAGAGTAGTAAGGGCGCAGTTTAAAATATCATTTACAGGCCTCACGGAATGTCAAAAACTTGTCCCTTCCCCCAGAAAATCTGTCAGGGAGAGAGACCTTGGGTTCCGCAACAACCTGGTTACCAGTAGCAACCACTGGGCTTGCGGTCAGTTGTAATTGCTGCTGTTGCTGGAGGACCGACGCCTTCAATCCTGCCACCTCCAAAGACAGGCCATGAAATTGTTTGGACAGAGCAGCAATTGGATCCATACTGGATTCTAAGTAGGTAAAAAAAATATTATTATTTATTATTATTTTTTTTACCTACACAAAAAAAGGGCCAGATATAATTTCACGCACAGGGAGGGAAAAGGGAAAGCCCTGCCCAAGGGAGAGGGAAAGGTGGTGACCCCTGACTGCCCTGACGTCCCTAGACGGGTTCCTCACCCGTGCGGCGATCACGTGCCTAAACCCTGGCTTTCCCTAAAATGAGCCCTAGATAGTGAACTGGCCGGTGGGATCGCTAGTCCGCACCACTGATACTAAGAGGGAAACACCAGGGAGAGGACAGACAATACAGACAAACAAATAAACCCAGGTGGGCGACCACACCAGACCCCAAAGGTCCAACAGGGATCCGGAGGGAAAAGTTCTGGACCAACAACCAGAGAACGCAGCAACACAGCTCCAGTGGGTCAGTATAGAAGTCCAGGCAGGAAGCTCTATATCTGGCAACCAGAGAAGTGTGAGAGGGGAATATAAGGAGGTTGGGAGTGCTGGACAAGGAACAGCTGAGGAGAAGGAGCTACGGATCCCTGAGTAAGCCAAAAAGGGTTGCAAAGCAAACCCAGAAAGCTACCATGAGGAAACAGCCCTATCTTACATAGAGCGCGCAGCCAACCGCTGCGACTTCCGGACCCCGAGTATAACGGAGTCAGGTGTGGGTCTTGACACCCTCGTGACAGTGTATTACACATACAGCTCATGCCATTTTTTGACACCTTACATCACAAAATGTGTAATAGCAAGCGATCAAAATAGTGCCAATCAAACCGTCATCTCATCCCGCAAAAATCATACCTTACCCAAGATAATCGCCCAAAAACTTAAAAAAACTATGGCTCTCGGACTATGGAGACACTAAAACAACAGTGCCAAAACAGCTATTTCTTGTTACCTTGACTCACAAAAAGTGAAATATAGAGCAACCAAAAATCATATGTACCAACAAAACTGCCACCTTATCCCGTAGTTTCCAAAACGGGGTCACTTTTTTGGAGTTTCTACTCTAGGGGTGCAACAGGGGGGCTTCAAATGGGAGATGGTGTCAAAAAACCAGTCCAGCAAAATCTGCCTTCCAAAAACCATATGTCATTCCTTTCCTTCTGCGCCCTGCCGTGTGCCCGTACAGCAGTTTACAACCACATATGGGGTGTTTCTGTAAACTACAGAATCAGGGCCATAAATATTAAGTTTTGTTTGGCTGTTAACCCTTGCTTTGTTACTGGAAAAAATGGATTAAAATGGAAAATTTGCCCAAAAATCTAAATTCAGAAATTTTATCTCCATTTGCCATTAACTCTTGTGGAGCACCTAAAGGGTTAACAACGTTTGTAAAATCAGTTTTGAATACCTTGAGGGGTGAAGTTTCTAGAATTGCTTCATTTTTGGGTGGTTTCTATTATGTAAGCCTCACAAAGTGACTTCAAAGCTGCTTTTGAGGTCTAGATTAAAGTACATGCACTTCTGATACAAGGAACAGCCAGTCACAGCCAGTCACAGCTCCTTTCTTCTCTCTCCCTGGCTATCAGCTGCCCTGAATGTCTGCCTGTATTCTACAAAAAACAACAACTGTTCTTTAGAATCCTAGCCTTTCCCGTCACTCTCCCTGGCAATAAGCTTGATTGATTTCTCACTGTCCCTGACTCCCTAAGATCGTTTTCCTGGCAGACACCATCACACACGTCCACGCTCATTCACAGCCCAGCACAGGATGGCATTCTGCTTGTTCTACAAGGGCACATCCTTGGCTGCTCCAGCACTGATTGGCTCATCCAGGCTGTCAGCCTTGGAGCCAATCAGGGCATGCCCTCCCCCCACCCCCTCTTAGAATCATGTGAGAACTCTTCTTATTTCTTCTAGTGCTTTTTTCCTCCCAACAAGTGCAGTAGATTCATCCAAAACAAATCTGAAAATCTTCCGGTTTGTCTGCCATCAGAAAAATAGCAAAGTTCGGACTGAACCCAGTCCTTACTTTCCACCTTCCTGCCCTACTATATGCTATAAATTGAAGTACTTATTTTTTTTTATTGAAATGTGAATTGCACTATAGAAATTAAGGGTTAATGTTCTATCCACAAAGAATGCAGAAGGCAAATAAATGAAAAATACGATCAAGCGCATCAAGTCTTAGGTAGTCATTTATTGAACAGAAATACAGCGTTATTTGAGCGGCAAACTGCAACTTCTCCCGCTCACGCCAGGTCTAAGAAAATGGCCGTGGAGTGGGCGTAATTTTTTCATGTGTAGAATATTGTCAAATTTTAGGTGTGGTGGTGGATCTTAATGTGACACCACCACATATAGACGCCTCCCCTCTGATCAGACCCCTATTTTTAGGCAACAATTGCCTGTACTTCTCAATGAAGCCCTGAGGGACAAGCTTATTAATAAAGCTGAATTGGACTTCCTGTTACCAAAGTTTCCGGTTCGTGCTGGGTTTTACAGCTTACCTAAGCTTCATAAACAGAGCACACCGATGAAAGGCAGGCCCATTGTATCCGGCATTGGTAGCCTCACGGCCAATATTAGTACATATATTGACGTGATACTGAGGCCATTTGTGGCAAGTTTACCATCCTTTGCCCATGATACAATGGATGTCCTACAGCTCCTTGAGGGTATTCAATGTGATGAAGACACGTGGCTTGCTAGCCTAGATGTGGAGGCCTTGTACAGCTCCATTCCACATGACACCGGTTGTTAAGCTGTGCGGGCCTTCCTTCAATAGAGGGACGAACATTTTTATCGACACAACACTTTCGTGATGGAGCTATTGGACTTCGTCCTGAGTCACAACGTGTTCCTCTTTGACTGTCAAATTTTCCACCAGCTCAGGGGAGTTGCGATGGGCAGTCCGTGTGCCCCTACTTATGCAAATCTCTACCTGGGCTGGTGGGAAAGAGAGGTCGTCTTCAGTGAAGCTATGGAACAGTACACGTCGTCGATATTAATCTGGACCAGATATATGGACGACGTGTTTATACTGTGGAAGAGGACCAAGGATTGTTTTACCCAATTTTTAGCTGAGCTCAACAATAATCAGCTAGGTTTGTTTTTTACATCTGACATCAATGAGCGTGAAATCACGTTCTAGGATCTGACAGTTGCTATGGGGACAGATAAGAAGATCATTACTAATCTGTTCCGCAAGCAGACTGCTAGTAACAGACTGCTGAGGTGGGATAGTGGCCATCCCCTGGCCCTCAGGAGTGGCATTCCCAAGGGCCAATACCTGAGGGCTAGGAGAAATTGCTCAGAAATGAGGGATTTCAAGGTGGCCGCAAATGATCTGAGGACACGGTTTATGCGTAGGGGCTATCCTCAGCAAACACTCAAAAGAGCATACCATCACTCCATGAGTGTTAGCCGTGATCAACTACTAGTCCCTAAGCAGAAGTTGCTTGGTCAGAATATTCCAAGGATTATAGCTATGTACGATAAAGCGGAGAAACAGGTACGTGAGATGCTTCAGAGACATTGGCCTATCTTACAGTCAGATCCTGATATTGGTGAGTTAGTTTCAGATCGTCCCCCTATCAAATATCGACGCAGTTCTAACATACGCGATCGTCTGGTTCATAGCACTTACCTACATCAAACACCTAATACATGGCTCAAAAATACACTAACTGGGACTTTTTCATGTGGAGCATTTATTATCTGTGGTAACATCATGAAAGGGACATTCTTCACTAGTCATGTGACTAAGGAAAGATTCTCCATCAGATCTTTCATTAGATGTACATCAGTGGGAGTTGTGCATCTATTGACTTGCCAATGTGGTGTACAGTATGTGGGTAAGACCAGATGTGAACTGTGGAGACGCATTGGTGAACATCTACTTGATATAAAAAATAAACGTGACACATCTGTGGCACGCCATGTCTGTGATCATCATGGCGGTAATCCAGATGTGCTGAAGGTCCAGATGTGCTGACATCCATTCACGGAGGGGACATAAATGCAAAAAAAACTGAATGGATTTTTAAGTTAGATACTGTACACCCTAAGGGATTGAATGAGGCAGTCTCATTCTCCTGCTTTATTTAAGAGATTATGGGACAGTAGATATGGTCTATCACTTTGCCACTACCAGATGTTCTGGTCGTGACATACGCAGAGTGTGTCCCTCAATTTGTCATCATCCCAAAATATGCATGGGGTGGTATATTTCACTCTAGACGACTTCCTCTTTAAATATGTCTGTTTGTGCTTTTATTTGATGCATTAAATTGTGTCACTTCTCTTACATAGGCCTCCTTTATACAGGCTGTCTCATTCTTCACAGCGATGTCACTTGACTACACATACCGCATTCTATTGTTCCCCCATATAATTGAGCATACTTGCGCTCCTCCCCGTGATTGTATTACGCTGCATTGTGCGACGGCCACGTCAGGGAGCGTGTCAGAGGATGCGCCTCCGTCCCTGATTGGTGTCTGGCGCCGGCACACACCTTCTGGGGGCGGGTGTTAGATTATTTATATCCGGCGTGTGTTTGGCCCCATACGGCCATCACAGCGCCAGTGTATGCACGCTACAATGCGGCAGCTTCATTTAGATCTGACACTGTGACGAATTATGTTCGCTCCTGATGACACATTACATATAGGAGTCATGTGGAAACGCGTAGAGCGATTTGTTGTGTCTTTTATCGCTTATTAAATGGGGCAGTCTAATAAGTGATAATCCATTCACACTGGCTGCCTCACTCCGAGCGTATTGAAGCGTCACATACCGCTCACTTATCAGGGTAGCGCTATTAAGGTGTACCAGAACCGAGTATAGCTGCTTCAACTGCACTGACTATCCACCGTATAGCTCAAACACATGAGCAATAGAAGTTACTAGGTGGATTAGATCAGTACTGTCAGTCCCTGTATTAAGTGTAGTGTCATTGTTACCCTGTAGGTACAGGCTACACGTTTATCAGTGTGTTCCAATACTGTGCTCATTAGTCAGGCTTTCAGAGTGTCGGATGGTCTATTACTTGATCCCTCTCCGCACTTCTGATTCCCTGTATGCCTGATTTTATCTATACCCTTCTGATTGAGTTTAATAAAGAGTTTATTATTTTCATACTTAACGTTCTATCAGGCTGATAATAATATTTCTATTGCACGTGTACCGCTATAATTACCTTATACTGTGAATTGGTGGTGTTGGATCTGCTGAAGTTATGAAGAGGCCTGCGCCTCTTCATAACTCTGGAGGACCCACCTCCAGGTATAGGGGTCATTTAGACCGGCGTCTAAAATGCAAGTAAAAAATAAATGTGCCCCTTAGTCTACAAAGAGTAGCTCGAAGGGTAGTCTCTCTGATTATTATTATTTTTATTTATTTTTTGCATCATGATAAGTTGCTGGACTCAAATATATTTTTTTATGATGATAGAAGGTGATGAATCCAAATAAAAATGAGAAGAAATTATTTAAATGTTTTTTTATTATTTTTTAGAAAGCTAACTGTTACTGTCATAGGTGTTAGTATCCAGTAACAGATCAACAATTGACAAGAAACACAGAGAAAGATTAGTTGGCAGCCATGGTGCTGGAGATCCAGGAGTTGTAGTTGCAGACCTTGGTGTAGACACCAGGATAGTTCTTGAGGGCACAGCCATATCCCCAAGAAACAATACCTTGGAGCTGTCCATTGCAGACCACGGGTCCACCAGAGTCACCCTGAGAAAATATAGAGACAAAATTTTAGACATTGTATCAACTGGAGGTAATGAATTATCTGTAGCTACTGTATATTCTGAGATGCGGCTACAGAAGTTTCCTTCCCGGAGATGTAAATTGGGGCTCTTGGGGCTCAAAACAATCATGTAACATGTATAACAGTTGTGTCTTTCTAATATGGCACAAGGATCTTTGACCATCTTTCAGCATGTCCTGAGTGTGACCTGTGTACTCAATATAGCTACACCTCTGCTCCCTCAAATAGTGTCTCTCAAATATGGCATCTACAAATACAGTGACATTTTCAATGAGACTCTGTGATGTCCATACCAATTTTTCTAAAGAGGGAAACAATGTGGTTACACATTAATGCCAGAGCAGGATTTTGTCATTGAACTGTATTATTTTTTTTAAATCAATACTATTGGACATAAAGTTTTGCCCTTCAAGCCTAACCCTGGTCTAAATCATCCTTTTAAGAATCTGCTATCCTCACAATATTGTTAAATTGCATAATTTAGAGAAACAAGTTTTAGATTTTTTATGATACATTCATATAAACACATTGTCATTATAGGTCTTATTTACGGCCTTTTGATGACTATATGTTCTCGTAACAGTCCACATTCTACAGTCACAGATCTGAAAGTTATGAGACAAAGAACATCTATTTACCTGGCAGGAATCCTGGCCTCCTGCCATGTATCCAACACAGATCATGTTGGTGGTGATCTCTCCTGGGTAGGCGCTGCTACACTGGGCGGCAGTCAGGATGGGGGCGTTCAGGCACTGCAGGAGGCTGGGCATGTTTGCTAAAAGTAAGTGAATAGAAAATATCAACAAATTGTATGTAGATAGAAACATAAAATGATCATTCACAGCGTTTGCACATTTTCTTTGATTTTTAGAGGGGTTTTCTGGAATTTTTTAACTGATAAACTATCCCACTGATAGGCGGAGTTCCAACATGTCGATTCCCCTGATGATCAACTGTTTGAGAAGGCACCGGCTAACATCTAAGAGCCAAAGCCTTCTCTCTGCTCACCAGGCACAGTGTCGTCCATTGTATAGAAACTATACTTGGTATTGCATCTCAGTGCATTAATGGGGCTGCGCTGAGCTTAGGCCATGTGACCAATGACGAAGCTGTTAGAAGGCCGCGGTGCTATTGCAAGCATCAGTGCCTTCTCAAACAGCAGATTCCCGGTGTCAGGCCCACACCGATCAGATACTGATGACCTGATGACTGATGACGGGTAGATCATCACTTTTAAATTCTGGGAAAACCCTTTTAAGTTTTATGCTCCCTGATACAGTATGGTTTCTACACCATAGCAGTTCGTGGTTCATATCTATATGACACATATTGTTCCACACCTATAATATCCATTAATCATGGGTCTGTTACTATTTGCTACACATGAATTGTCAGCTGTGTACAGTGATCCACTTAAGCTTTATATATAAACAATATCAAAAAAGATCTATATTGGATCTGATATATTATGAGACCTATAAATACATAAAAAATTCTAAACAAACATCCTTTCAACAATTTCTACACCGAACAATCATTGAGGTCCTAGAAAATGTTTCATGTTTTACTCATTTAAGTCCATTCAAATTTTTTTAGATTTGTCTTAAAATGACTTCACTCATCATCAGCAAACTTCACCTTTGAAGAAACTTCAGCTCATTTGGTGTCAGTAATTTCCACCTCTGAGTAAACTCCATCTTACATTGTGTCAATAACCACTACTCATTTTTACTTGCCGTTCCAGTAACATTATTGGCAGTACTTGACTTACTTCCACTGCTGAGGGTGTTGCCCCATCCAGAGATCAGACAGCTGGTTCCAGAAGCGGCGCAGCCACCGGGCAGACCAACAGTCTTGACGTAAGAGTTGAGGGTGGCGGGAGAGGCCAACTTGATCAACATGATGTCGTTGTCCAGGGTTCTGGAGTTGTAGCTTCCATGTCTGATGACTCTGGCGGAGTTGATGAACTGTTCGGTGCCTTCACTGGAAAAGATGTTGTGTTCTCCCAGTCTGACCTGCATGCTCCTGCAAAAATTAGACAAATACATTTGCAATCCTAAATTTATTTAATAAGTATTTAAAAATGCATTAGTGTTTTGGGGGAAATTTTTGTGCTTTCTTTCAGAAACAGCACCATAGTTGTCTATACACCTTAAATGGTATTGCAATTTATTTTCACCCAAGTAAATGCCCTGTTTCTTCAGATGTGTGGTGAAAAAAAAATGGAAATCTAATACTTTTTAGAAGTTATTTTTCGATGGTTGAACATGGGGCAGCTAATATCACACATACAGTATATACATCGGTCTAATACATAATGGTGATAATTAGATGACTCACTATGTATTTGTGGCTCCAGACCTTTGTCTTTCATTGTACTGGATTTTTTCTTTATATAAGCAAATTATAGAATATAGTTGGTAGACTCTATTTTCTATAAATGAGACTCTGTCCCAGTGAATCAAGACGTTAAAGAATCACATTTGTGAAATTAGGTTAGAAGAGCAAGAAGATACTGAAATCTTAGCCATGTGTGATGATAGAGCTTTATCCTTAGTGCTGATGGCATAGATGTGTATGAAGTTTACTCTTAACCACCTAATGGGAGGTCCCTGTAAGAGCTGCTAGGATAGGAGGCCAGAATTAACCTTGTCCTTAAACCCCCATTCCTCGGAGCTACACTCAGTGGCACAATTTATACAAAATTTACTCTATACAGTGAATGCTCTGCTAACACTAACAGTTTATTATTTAGTACGGAATCCCCTCATTTCTAAAAACAAAAAAGTGTCAACAAAAAATGTGGAAGGACTTTATATTCATATATTGGTAATTCAATTGTGTCCTATCACCACCTTGTAACTGTAATATGAAACTCTTTGTATTCTATAAATTGGCAAAATTATAGAAAACGGGTACAAACATATTTGCTTTCACTTTGCCACATATAAAAAACATCTAAACATGATTTTTCCTTCTTTCAGTTAAAAGGTTTTTCATTAATAAAACACTGATGACCTGTTCTTATTATTGGCCTTAAGTTTCTGATATATTCTGGTTATGACCCTCAGAGCCATTACCATAATTTAGAGAATTCAGATGCAATAAATTTTTTAGTCCCACAAAACTTGTCTATTGAATTGTCTCCCTTTTTTAGCAACCATTTTTACAAACAAAACTAGCTTAAAACCTCGAATGATTTCAATGCTTTGGGGGGCTCCACAATATAGAATAGTAAATGATAATGGCCAAAATTTGATGTGACGTTAATGGTCTTGGTGAAAATTCAGGTAACTTACGCCTTGTAGCAATGAGCAGCAGAGATCACCCAGAGGCTGGTGATCAAAGTACCTCCACAGAAGTGGTAGCCGGAGTTCAGAGATACTGCGTAGGGGACGGAGTAAGCAGAGCAGGTGTAACCTCCTACGATCTTATCATCATCCTCAAAAGCAGCTGAGAAAATACAAGGAGCCATATTATATACAGTCATATACATCATACATGTAGCAAGTTGAAAAATTTAGCTTCTTTCCTCATAGAAAGCTGCAGAAAACTAAAAAGTATCAACGTGAACAATGTATGTATCATAGAAGACAGCCACTGAACTCACCAACTGCTCCGAGGAGCACACAGATCAGGAGGAGTTTCATAGTGGAAATTGATCCAGAATGAGTGTTGAGCGTAAACTACAGACATATATACCCAAGAGCTATCATGATATCACCCCTCTACCCCCTGCTCACTCAAGGGAAAGTTAATTAATATTCATATAATCTAAACTATTAAAGGAAAACTGTAGTTGAAGGTTATGTTCTGAATGTTCTTTTGACCTATTTGGTTGATATTTTTGTTACCTTGGGTTTGGATATTTTTATCCTGTAAGGTAAATCAGCATACAATATGTTGTTTGCCTTTAGGTTGTGTTCCTGTAACTGATAAATTCTATGTGCATGATCATGTCATGCTCTGAATGGGATTGGTTGCACATGTGTTACATTACCATAGACATCCTTACTGTTATGTTTTATGGAGTAGAACTGAAATCAGATTTTATAATTAGAGTAGTTGCACCTAAAATCATGCTTTTGTCAGTATGTCTAATTTAAGTAAGTTTCTGGTGTTGAGTGAAACAAAGCATCCGAAGCGGAATTCAATGTGATGTTTAGGTAAAAATCTATTTGCTGCAAAGCCAAATTTCTTTGCGCTTCGTGGTAACGAATCAGATTTTTTCTAACATGGCTGCTGCACGTGTTACAAAGTGAAAATGAGAAGCCCAGGAACTCAAAATGACCCATAATGTAATGCAGCTAGCTAATCAGCAGATAGCCATCCCTTGTGATGTCACAGCCCTTTTAAAAGTTTCATCCCGCGTGGTCTCCACCATTTCACTATGAGCTGAGGTTAGGCAGAGATGTGGCATGTGCTTATGCGCTAATTATAGTGTTTTAGAAAGCTTTTAATTGTAGAATATTAGATACAGACAGTTCAGGAACAGTGTAGGGAGATCATAGGGAGAGTTTTTAGACACTGTAGGGAGAGCATAGAGAGATTGCAAGGACAGTGCAGGTTGAGTGCAATCGCCACGTGCATCTTGTTCACCTGCTGCCACAATCCTAGTTAAACAGTTAATTTATATATAGAATAACTGTGCCTCAGTATGAAAGGCGGTCAAATATAATGCCATCTGCATCTTTTTGAACTGCTTACACATTCACATTTAATCTCTTAGTTTATATATAGAATTACTGTGCCTCATAATAATGGGCAGTCTAATATATCACTGTCTGCATCTTGTTGAACTGCTTTCACATTTGCAGTTAAACTGACCCTTCAAGGTATACAAAACAGATTTTTACAAACGTTGTTAACCCTTTAGGTGTTCCACAAGAATTATTGGAAAATAGAGATGAAATTTCAGAATTTCACTTTTTTGGCAGATTTTCCATTTTAATAATTTTTTTCCTGTTACAAAGCAAGGAATAACAGCCAAACAAAACTCAATATTTATGGTCCTGATTCTGTAGTTTACAGAAATCCCCCATATATGGTCGTAAACTACTGTACGGGAACAGGGTATTGCGCAGAAGGAAAGTAACGCCATACGGTTTTTGGAAGGCAGATTTTGCTGGACTGGTTTTTTGACACCATGTCCCATTTGAAGCCCCCTTGATGCACCCTAGAATTGAAACTCCAAAAAAGTGACCCCATTTTGGAAACTATGGGATTAGATGGCAGTTTTGTTGGTACTATTTTAGGGTACATATGATTTTTGGTTACTCTATATTACACTTTTCGTGAGGCGAGTTAACAAGAAATAGCTGTTTTGGCACAGTTTTTAATTTTGTTATTTACAACATTCATCTGACAGGTTAGATCATGTGGTAATTTTATAAAGTAGGTTGTCACGGACACGACAATACCAAATATGACAACTTTTTAATTTTTTTTGTTTCAGTTTTACATAACAAAGCATTTTTGAAAGCCGTAGTTTTATTTATTTTATTTTTTCAGGATGAGATGATGGTTTGATTGGCACTATTATAGGGTGCATATGAATTTTTGATCGCTTACCATTACACTTTTTGTGATGTAAGGTGACAAAAAATAGCTTTCTACACCGTTATATTTCTTTTTTACAGTATTCACCTGAGGGGTTAGGTCATGTGATATTTTTATAGAGCATGTTATTACAGATGCGGCAATACCTAATATGTCTACTTTTTATTTATTTATGTAAGTTTTACACAATAATATCATTTTTTTAAATTCCTTTTTTTACATAGTTTTCATATTATTTATTTTACAATGTTCACCTGAGGGTTTAGTTCATGTGATATTTTTATAGAGCAGGTTTTTACAGACGCGGAAATACCTAATATGTATACTTTATTTTATTTACTTAAGTTTTACACAATAACTATTTTTAAAACAAAAAAACTAACTATGTTTTAGTGTCTCCATATTCTGAGCCATAGTTTTTTATTTTTTGGGCGATTGTCTTAGGTAGGGGCTCATGTTTTATGGGATGAGGTGATGGTTAGATTGTTACTATTTTGGTGGGCATACACCTTTTTGATCGCTTGGTGTTGTACTTTTAGTGATGTAAGGTGACAAAAAATTGTTTATTTAGCACAGTTTTTATAAAAAAATTTGGACAGTGTTCATCTGAGAGATTAGGTCATGGGATATGTTTATAGAGCCGGTCGATATGGACACGGCGATACCTAATATGTCTACTTTTCTTTTTTTCCTTTTTAAAAAAAAAAATAATTAAACTTTATTTGGGGAAAATTAAGGTTTTTGTTTTTTTACTTTATTTTTTCAACTTTGTTTTCACTTTATTTTTTGTCCCACTTTGGGACTTCAACTTTTGGTGGTCCGATCCCATTTGCAATGCATTCCAATACTTCTGTATTGGAATGCATTGCCTTTAAGTGTAATACAGTGTGTATTACACATACAGCTTCATGCCATTTTTTGACACCTTACATCACAAAATGTGTAATAGCAAGCGATCAAAAAGTCATACGCACCCCAACATAGTGCCAATCAAACCGTCATCTCATCCCGCAAAAATCATACCTTACCCAAGATAATCGCCCAAAAACAGAAAAAACTATGGAGACACTAAAACAACAGTGCCAAAACAGCTATTTCTTGTTACCTTGACTCACAAAAAGTGAAATATAGAGCAACCAAAAATCATATGTACCAACAAAACTGCCACCTTATCCCGTAGTTTCCAAAATGGGGTCACTTTTTTGGAGTTTCTACTCTAGGGGTGCAACAGGGGGGCTTCAAATGGGAGATGGTGTCAAAAAACCAGTCCAGCAAAATCTGCCTTCCAAAAACCATATGTCATTCCTTTCCTCCTGCGCCCTGCCGTGTGTCCCCGTACAGCAGTTTACGACCACATATGGGGTGTTTCTGTAAACTACAGAATCAGGGCCATAAATATTAAGTTTTGTTTGGCTGTTAACCCTTGCTTTGTTACTGGAAAAAATGGATTAAAATGGAAAATTTGCCCAAAAATCTAAATTCAGAAATTTTATCTCCATTTGCCATTAACTCTTGTGGAGCACCTAAAGGGTTAACAACGTTTGTAAAATCAGTTTTGAATACCTTGAGGGGTGAAGTTTCTAGAATTGCTTCATTTTTGGGTGGTTTCTATTATGTAAGCCTCACAAAGTGACTTCAAAGCTGCTTTTGAGGTCTAGATTAAAGTACATGCACTTCTGATACAAGGAACAGCCAGTCACAGCCAGTCACAGCTCCTTTCTTCTCTCTCCCTGGCTATCAGCTTCCCTGCTTGTCTGTCTGTATTCTACAAAAAACAACAACTGTTCTTTAGAATCCTAGCCTTTCCCGTCACTCTCCCTGGCAATAAGCTTGATTGATTTCTCACTGTCCCTGACTCCCTAAGATCGTTTTCCTGGCAGACACTATCACACACATCCACGCTCATTCACAGCCCAGCTCAGGATGGCGTTCTGCTTGTTCTACAAGAGCACATCCTTGGCTGCTCCAGCACTGAGTGACTCATCCAGGCTGTCAGCCTTGGAGCCAATCAGGGCATGCCCTCCCCCCACCCCCTCTTAGAATCATGTGAGAACTCTTCTTATTTCTTCTAGTGCTTTTTTCCTCCCAACAAGTGCAGTAGATTCATCCAAAACAAATCTGAAAATCTTCCGGTTTGTCTGCCATCAGAAAAATAGCAAAGTTCGGACTGAACCCAGTCCTTACTTTCCACCTTCCTGCCCTACTATATGCTATAAACTGAAGTACTTATTTTTTTTTATTGAAATGTGAATTGCACTATAGAAATTAAGGGTTAATGTTCTATCCACAAAGAATGCAGAAGGCAAATAAATGAAAAATACGATCAAGCGCATCAAGTCTTAGGTAGTCATTTATTAAACAGAAATACAGCGTTATTTGAGCGGCAAACTGCAACTTCTCCCGCTCACGCCAGGTCTAAGAAAATGGCCGTGGAGTGGGCGTAATTTTTTCATGTGTAGAATATTGTCAAAATTTAGGTGTGGTGGTGGATCTTAATGTGACACCACCACATATAGACGCCTCCCCTCTGATCAGACCCCTATTTTTAGGCAACAATTGCCTGTACTTCTCAATGAAGCCCTGAGGGACAAGCTTATTAATAAAGCTGAATTGGACTTCCTGTTACCAAAGTTTCCGGTTCGTGCTGGGTTTTACAGCTTACCTAAGCTTCATAAACAGAGCACACCGATGAAAGGCAGGCCCATTGTATCCGGCATTGGTAGCCTCACGGACAATATTAGTACATATATTGACGTGATACTGAGGCCATTTGTGGCAAGTTTACCATCCTTTGCCCATGATACAATGGATGTCCTACAGCTCCTTGAGGGTATTCAATGTGATGAAGACACGTGGCTTGCTAGCCTAGATGTGGAGGCCTTGTACAGCTCCATTCCACATGACACCGGTTGTTTAGCTGTGCGGGCCTTCCTTCAATAGAGGGACGAACATTTTTATCGACACAACACTTTCGTGATGGAGCTATTGGACTTCGTCCTGAGTCACAACGTGTTCCTCTTTGACTGTCAAATTTTCCACCAGCTCAGGGGAGTTGCGATGGGCAGTCCGTGTGCCCCTACTTATGCAAATCTCTACCTGGGCTGGTGGGAAAGAGAGGTCGTCTTCAGTGAAGCTATGGAACAGTACACGTCGTCGATATTAATCTGGACCAGATATATCGACGACGTGTTTATACTGTGGAAGGGGACCAAGGATTGTTTTACCCAATTTTTAGCTGAGCTCAACAATAATCAGCTAGGTTTGTTTTTTACATCTGACATCAATGAGCGTGAAATCACGTTCTAGGATCTGACTGTTGCTATAAGGACAGATAGGAAGATCATTACTAATCTGTTCCGCAAGCAGACTGCTAGTAACAGCCTGCTGAGGTGGGATAGTGGCCATCCCCTGGCCCTCAGGAGTGGCATTCCCAAGGGCCAATACCTGAGGGCTAGGAGAAATTGCTCAGAAATGAGGGATTTCAAGGTGGCCGCAAATGATCTAAGGACACGGTTTATGCGTAGGGGCTATCCTCAGCAAACACTCAAAAGAGCATACTATCACTCCATGAGTGTTAGCCGTGATCAACTACTAGTCCCTAAGCAGAAGTTGCTTGGTCAGAATATTCCAAGGATTATAGCTATGTACGATAAAGCGGAGAAACAGGTACGTGAGATGCTTCAGAGACATTGGCCTATCTTACAGTCAGATCCTGATATTGGTGAGTTAGTGTCAGATCGTCCCCCTATCAAATATCGGCGCAGTTCTAATATACGCGATCGTCTGGTTCATAGCACTTACCTACATCCAACACCTGATACATGGCTCAAAAATACGCTAACTGGGACTTTTCCATGTGGAGCATGTATTATCTGTGGTAACATCATGAAAGGGACATTCTTCACTAGTCATGTGACTAAGGAAAGATTCTCCATAAGATCTTTCATTAGATGCACATCAGTGGGAGTTGTGTATCTATTGACTTGCCAATGTGGTGTACAGTATGTGGGTAAGACCAGACGTGAACTGTGGAGACGCATTGGTGAACATCTACTTGATATAAAAAATAAACGTGACACATCTGTGGCACGCCATGTCTGTGATCATCATGGCGGTAATCCAGATGTGCTGAAGGTCCAGATGTGCTGACATCCATTCGCGGAGGGGACATTGATGCAAAAAAAACAAATGGATTTTTAAGTTAGATACTGTACACCCTAAGGGATTGAATGAGGCAGTCTCATTCTCCTGCTTTATGTAAGAGATTATGGGACAGTAGATATGGTCTATCACTTTGCCACTACCAGATGTTCTGGTCGTGACATACGCAGAGTGTGTCCCTCAATTTGTCATCATCCCAAAATATGCATGGGGTGGTATATTTCACTCTAGATGACTTCCTCTTTAAATATGGCTGTTTGTGCTTTTATTTGATGCATTAAATTGTGTCACTTCTCTTACATAGGCCTCCTTTATACAGGCTGTCTCATTCTTCACAGCGATGTCACTTGACTATACATACCGCATTCGATTGTTCCCCCATATAATTGAGCATACTTGCGCTCCTCCCCGTGATTGTATTACGCTGCATTGTGCGACGGCCACGTCAGGGAGCGTGTCAGAGGATGCGCCTCCGTCCCTGATTGGTGACTGACGCCGGCACACACCTTCTGGGGGCGGGTGTTAGATTATTTATATCCGGCGTGTGTTTGGCCCCATACGGCCATCACAGCGCCAGTGTATGCACGCTACAATGCGGCAGCTTCATTTAGATCTGACACTGTGACTAATTATGTTCGCTCCTGATGACACATTACATATAGGAGTCATGTGGAAACGCGTAGAGCGATTTGTTGTGTCTTTTATCGCTTAATAAATGGGGCAGCTCTAATAAGTGATAATCCATTCACACTGGCTGCCTCACTCCGAGCGTATTGAAGCGTCACATACCGCTCACTTATCAGGGTAGCGCTATTAGGGTGTACCAGAACCGAGTATAGCTGCTTCAACTGCACTGACTATCCACCGTATAGCTCAAACACATGAGCAATAGAAGTTACTAGGTGGATTAGATCAGTACTGTCAGTCCCTGTATTAAGTGTAGTGTCATTGTTACCCTGTAGGTACAGGCTACACGTTTATCAGTGTGTTCCAATACTGTGCTCATTAGTCAGGCTTTCAGAGTGTCGGATGGTCTATTACTTGATCCCTCTCCGCACTTCTGATTCCCTGTATGCCTGATTTTATCTATACCCTTCTGATTGAGTTTAATAAAGAGTTTATTATTTTCATACTTAACGTTCTATCAGGCTGAGAATTAATATTTCTATTGCACGTGTAACGCCATAATTACCTTATACTGTGAATTGGTGGTGTTGGATCTTCATAACTCTGGAGGACCCACCTCTAGGTATAGGGGTCATTTAGACCGGCGTCTAAAATGCAAGTAAAAAATAAATGTGCCCCTTAGTCTACAAAGAGTAGCTCGAAGGGTAGTCTCTCTGATTATTATTATTTTTATTTATTTTTTGCATCATGATAAGTTGCTGGACTCAAATATATTTTTTTATGATGATAGAAGGTGATGAATCCAAATAAAAATGAGAAAAAATTATTTAAATGTTTTTTTATTATTTTTTAGAAAGCTAACTGTTACTGTCATAGGTGTTAGTATCCAGTAACAGATCAACAATTGACAAGAAACACAGAGAAATATTAGTTGGCAGCCATGGTGCTGGAGATCCAGGAGTTGTAGTTGCAGACCTTGGTGTAGACACCAGGATAGTTCCTGAGGGCACAGCCATATCCCCAAGAAACAATACCTTGGAGCTGTCCATTGCAGACCACGGGTCCACCAGAGTCACCCTGAGAAAATATAGAGACAAAATTTTAGACATTGTATCAACTGGAGGTAATGAATAATCTGTAGCTACTGTATATTCTGAGATGCGGCTACAGAAGTTTCCTTCCCAGAGATGTAAATTGTGGCTCTTGGGGCTCAATACAATCATGTAACATTTATAACAGTTGTGTCTTTCTAATATGGCACAAGGATCTTTGACCATCTTTTAGCATGTCCTGAGTGTGACCTCTGTACTCAATATAGCTACACCTCTGCTCCCTCAAATAGTGTCTCTCAAATATGGCATCTACAAATACAGTGACATTTTCAATGAGCCTCTGTGATGTCTATACCAATTTTTCTAAAGAGGGAAACAATGTGGTTACACATTAATGCCAGAGCAGGATTTTGTCATTGAACTGTATTATTTTTTTTAAATCAATACTATTGGACATAAAGTTTTGCCCTTCAAGCCTAACCCTGGTCTAAATCATCCTTTTAAGAATCTGCTATCCTCACAATATTGTTAAATTGCATAATTTAGAGAAACAAGTTTTAGATTTTTTATGATACATTCATATAAACACATTGTCATTATAGGTCTTATTTACGGCCTTTTGATGACTATATGTTCTCGTAACAGTCCACATTCTACAGTCACAGATCTGAAAGTTATGAGACAAAGAAGATCTATTTACCTGGCAGGAATCCTGGCCTCCTGCCATGTATCCAACACAGATCATGTTGGTGGTGATCTCTCCTGGGTAGGCGCTGCTACACTGGGCGGCAGTCAGGATGGGGGCGTTCAGGCACTGCAGGAGGCTGGGCATGTTTGCTAAAAGTAAGTGAATAGAAAATATCAACAAATTGTATGTAGATAGAAACATAAAATGATCATTCACAGCGTTTGCACATTTTCTTTGACTTTTAGAGGGGTTTTCTGGAATTTTTTAACTGATAAACTATCCCACTGATAGGTGGAGTTCCAACATGTTGATTCCCCTGATGATCAACTGTTTGAGAAGGCACCGGCTAACATCTAAGAGCCAAAGACTTCTCTCTGCTCACCAGGCACAGTGTCGTCCATTGTATAGAAACTATACTTGGTATTGCATCTCAGTGCATTAATGGGGCTGAGCTGAGCTTAAGATATGTGACCAATGACAAAGCTGTTAGAAGGCCGCGGTGCTATTGCAAGCATCAGTGCCTTCTCAAACAGCAGATTCCCGGTGTCAGGCCCACACCGATCAGATACTGATGACCTGATGACTGATGACGGGTAGATCATCACTTTTAAATTCTGGGAAAACCCTTTTAAGCTTTATGCTCCCGGATACAGAATGGCTTCTACACCATAGCAGTTCGTGGTTCATATCTATTTGACACATATTGTTCCACACCTATAATATCCATTAATCATGGATCTGTTACTATTTGCTACACATGAATTGTCAGCTGTGTACAGTGATCCACTTAAGCTTTATATATAAACAATATCAAAAAAGATTTACATTGGATCTGATATATTATGAGACCTATAAATACATAAAAAATTCTAAACAAACATCCTTTTAACAATTTCTACACCGAACAATCATTGAGGTCCTAGAAAATGTTTCATGTTTTACTCATTTAAGTCCATTCAAAATTTATTAGATTTGTCTTAAAATGACTTCACTCATCATCAGCAAACTTCACCTTTGAAGAAACTTCAGCTCATTTGGTGTCAGTAATTCCCACATCTAAGTAAACTCCATCTTACATTATGTCAATAACCACTACTCATTTTTACTTGCCGTTCCAGTAACATTATTGGCAGTACTTGACTCACTTCCACTGCTGAGGGTGTTGCCCCATCCAGAGATCAGACAGCTGGTTCCAGAAGCGGCGCAGCCACCGGGCAGACCAACAGTCTTGACGTAAGAGTTGAGGGTGGCGGGAGAGGCCAACTTGATCAACATGATGTCGTTGTCCAGGGTTCTGGAGTTGTAGCTTCCATGTCTGATGACTCTGGCAGAGTTGATGAACTGTTCGGTGCCTTCACTGGAAAAGATGTTGTGTTCTCCCAGTCTCACCTGCATGCTCCTGCAAAAATTTGTCAAATACATTTGCAATCCTAAATTTATTTAATAAGTATTTAAAAATGCATTAGTGTTTTTGGGTAAATATTTTTGCTTTCTTTCAGAAACAGCACCATAGTTGTCCATACACCTTAAATGGTATTGCAATTTATTTTCACCCAAGTAAATGCCCTGTTTCTTCAGATGTGTGATGAAAAAAAAATGGAAATCTAATACTTTTTAGAAGTTATTTTTCGATGGTTGAACATGGGGCAGCTAATGTCACACATACAGTATATACATCGGTCTAATACATAATGGTGATAATTAGATAAATCACTATGTATTTGTGGCTCCAGTCCTTTGTCTTTCATTGTACTGGATTTTTTCTTTATATAAGCAAATTATAGAATATAGTTGGTAGACTCTATTTTCTATAAATGAGACTCTGTCCCAGTGAATCAAGACGTTAAAGAATCAAATTTGTGAAATTAGGATAGAAGAGCAAGAAGATACTGAAATCTTAGCCATGTGTGATGATAGAGCTTTATTCTTAGTGCTGATGGCATAGATGTGTATGAAGTTTACTCTTAACCACCTAATCGAAGGTCTCTGTAAGAGCTGCTAGGATAGGAGGCCAGAATTAACCTTGTCCTTAAACCCCCATTCCTCGGAGCTACACTCAGTGGCACAATTTATACAAAATTTACTCTATACAGTGAATGCTCTGCTAACACTAACAGTTTATTATTTAGTACGGAATCCGCTAATTTCTAAAAACAAAAAAGTGTCAACAAAAAATGTGGAAGGACTTTATATTCATATATTGGTAATTCAATTGTGTCCTATCACCACCTTGTAACTGTAATATGAAACTCTTTGTATTCTATAAATTGGCAAAATTATAGAAAACGGGTACAAACATATTTTCTTTCACTTTGCCACATATAAAAAACATCTAAACATAATTTTTCCTTCTTTCAGTTAAAAGGTTTTTCATTAATAAAACACTGATGACCTGTTCTTATTATTGGCCATAAGTTTCTGATATATTCTGGTTATGACCCTCAGAGCCATTACCAATATTTAGAGAATTCAGATGCAATACATTTTTTAGTCCCACATAACTTGTCTAATGAATTGTCTCCCTTTTTTAGCAACCATTTTTACAAACAAAACTAGCTTCAAAACCTCGAATGGTTTCAATGCTTTGGGCGGCTCCACAATATAGAATAGTAACTGATAATGGCCAAAAGTTGATGTGACGTTGATGGTTTGGTCTTGGTCAAAATTCTGGTAACTTACGCCTTGTAGCAATGAGCAGCAGAGATCACCCAGAGGCTGGTGATCAAAGTACCTCCACAGAAGTGGTAGCCGGAGTTCAGAGATACTGCGTAGGGGACGGAGTAAGCAGAGCAGGTGTAACCTCCTACGATCTTATCATCATCCTCAAAAGCAGCTGAGAAAATACAAGGAGCCATAATATATACAGTTATATACATCATACATGTAGCAAGTTGAAAAAGTTAGCTTCTTTCTTCATAGAAAGCTGTAGAAAACTAAAAAGTATCAACGTGAACAATGTATGTATCATAGAAGACTGAACTCACCAACTGCTCCGAGGAGCACACAGATCAGGAGGAGTTTCATAGTGGAAATTGATCCAGAATGAGTGTTGAGCGTAAACTACAGACATATATACCCAAGGTCTATCATGATATCACCCCTCTACCCCCTGCTCACTCAAGGGAAAGTTAATTAATATCCGCATAATCTAAACTATTAAAGGAAAACTGTAGTTGAAGGTTATGTTCTGAATGTTCTTTTGACCTATTTGGTTGATATTTTTGTTACCTTGTGTTTGGATATTTTTATACTGTAAGGTAAATCAGCATACAATATGTTGTTTGCCTTTATGTTGTGTTCCTGTAACTGATAAATTCTATGTGCGTGATCATGTCATGCTCTGAATGGGATTGGTAGAACTGAAATCAGATTTTATAATTAGAGTAGTTGCACCTAAAATCATGCTTTTGTCAGTATGTCTAATTTAAGTAAGTTTTTGGTGTTGAGTGAAACAAAGCATCCGAAGCGGAATTCCATCTGATGTTTAGGCCTCTTTCACACGGGCGTCATGTTTTTTAGCCGGATGCGTTCAGGGTGCGTTCAGTTAAAAGCTTGCGATTTTTCAGGCGAGTGCTGTCAGTTCATTATACGTTTGGCTCGCGTTCCGACGTTTTTCCCGTGCGTGTGACATCCGGATGGCATGCGTTTTTTTCAACGCGCGTTCAAAAAAACTGATCAATCCACTACATTCACCTGTAACTGCACACACCATATAAATACCCCCATCATGCATTGTTTTGTTGGACAGCTCCATTTTTTGGTGGAGTGGTTTGTGTGTTGATTGGTGTGTGTGTTTGTTAGTGGATTTTCCTTTGCAGGATGTCCACTTTCACCCTGTCATCCACTGACCATGTGTTTTTGCACTGGCTGGTCTCCCGCTGTTTTGGCGAACAGCCCGAAATGCTTGAGGAGGAGCCGCGGAGGAAGCGCATGTGGGTGCATCCAATACTTTCGCTGCGTGCCAGCAAAGGTATCTTTGTTGGCTTGTACGCAGAGCTCCGTGCGCACCCTCCAAAGTTCTTCAATTATTGCCGCATGTCGGTGTCTACGTTTGATCGTCTGTTGGAGGAGTTGAGGCCTTCCTTAACTTTTCAGGACACCAATATGCGGCGGAGTGTGTCACCTGAAGAACGGCTTATTATTACTTTAAGGTAAGACTATATATATTTTCATACTAAATACTTATTTAATGCCACCCTGTTTTACAATACATATTTTTTAGGTCAATGGCCTATGTATTGTAAAGTTTAAATATTATCTGCCTGAGTGCGTAAATGAAGTAGACCTGTATTGAAACTCCCTGATTTGTAGTGAGAAACTGTGTGTGGTTAGATTAGTCACACCAGAATCCAGTTCCGCAGGGGTTAATTATTCAAATGCAGCCTGTAATGATGAGGACACCTCACCTGTGTGTGTATATGTTAATTGTCTTGAACTTTATCAAGGTTTAAATGCTATTCCTTATTTACTTTGATATCAGAATATAAATTATTTGTTAACTAAATATACCACTATGTGCTTGTTTCATTTATATTTACCAGCTACTTTTCCATTAAATAATGTCAAGTAATGTTGTCGATTTACCAACATATGCTATGAAAGTATCTAATTCCATTTTTTTTTCTTTTCAGATATCTGGCGACTGGTAATTCTTTTTCGTGTTTGCATTTTGTTTTTCGAATGGGCACTTCCACAATTGCTGGCGTGGTACGGGCTACATGTGCCGCCATTTGGTTGACACTGAAGGCTTCAGTGCTGCCACAACCAACCAGGCAGCAGTGGCTTGATATAGCCCATGGCTTCCAGGAAAGGGCTCAATTTCCGAATTGTATTGGTGCCCTTGACGGGAAGCACATACGGGTTAAGAAGCCACCGAACTCAGGGTCCCAATACTATAATTATAAGCAGTTTTTCTCTGTAGTTTTGTTGGCCTTGGCTGACACAAACTACAGGTTTATCATTGTAGATATTGGGTCCTATGGAAGTTCTGCAGATGCTCGCATCTTCAGGGCTTCCAGAATGGGTCGCTGGCTTCAGTCCAACCAACTGGACGTACCACAGCCAGCAAACCTTCCTGGCTCTACTGGGCCACCTGCGCCTTATGTGGTCGTAGGGGACGAGGGATTTTCCCTTTCTAGCCACCTGATGCGTCCTTATCCTCGACGCGGTTTGGATGCCAAGAAGCGCAATTTTAATTATCGGTTAAGTAGAGCCAGAAGGTTTGTGGAGTGCACATTCGGCATTTTTTCAAATAAATGGCGTGTTTTCCAGTCGTCAATACAGCTGGCACCACAAAATGTCAATCAGGTCATCAAGGCATGTGTAGTGCTGCATAACTACATACGCACCTATGAGGCCACACCAGAAGAAGATGCCCAAGTGTACAGTACACCATCATCAAGAGACACTTTACTACTTGGACGATCTGTATCTGCTGGACTCAGAGTGCGTGAATTTTATTCGGATTATTTTATGTCCCCTATCGGTTCTTTTCCATTTCCACAGTAGTCGTCAATTCATGGACTTTTGTGTTTGGCAGTCTATTTTCATAACCAGGATGGTTTGAGTTTAGTTCAGTTTTGCTTTTTGGAAGTTAGGGACTCGCAAGATAATGAGGACCCTTGACGTGGGTTGCGAGCTTACATATTTTGCCAAAAAAGAGTCGAATCTACCTGGTAGGTGAAATATGTACTAATACCTCATTTCTCTATTACCTCCAAAATGTGGCAAAATTTCTCTAATTTGGCCAAATGGTTTTTTTTCGGTTTGAGGAAAATCCCATTGAGAGGATTGAAACGTTGCATGCTTGGTGAATAACGTTTTTCATTTTTCCTACTACGTGGATGTGCTGCGGATTTTTTTTTTTTATGTTTTGTATGTATGTATAATAAAACAAACTCATTTACATTTATTATGACCAACATTTTGATGTAAGAAGCCCTAAAAATAAAAACTATTGAACCTCAGTGTTTGTGTGCAAAATTAACTCTTCATATGTGTCCTATGTGGTTACTAATGTCTAGTCCAAATGTACTAGCTATATATTGTGGTATGTGTATGCACAATAAAATAAAATCACACACATTAGAAGCTTGAAAATAAAAATGTGTTTAATTTCACACAATATTAAAATAAAATCGGGGGTATATGAAAATAAATAAATGTATCAGCCAAAATTCCTACAAATTTACATATTGCCTTGATGGCGAACAAGATCCCTGATAAGGAGGGGCAGAATATTGTGAGGGTCCAGCCTGATTTGGACCTTGTCCCTCATAAGGAGCCCTGGAATATTGGCCCTGTGAAGGGGGGCCGGAATATTGGCCCTGTGAAGGGGGGCCGGAATATTGGCCCTGTGAAGGGGGGCCGGAATATTGGCCCTGTGAAGGGGGGCCGGAATATTGGCCCTGTGAAGGGGGGCTGGAATATTGGCCCTGGGAAGGAGCCCTTGAATATTGGGCCTGGGAAGGGGGGCCAAGGCATTGTGGTGGGGCAGCTCGACTGGGCGAGGGTCCCGGAGGACCATAGCTCGGCTCCCCCTGAATCGGGGGAACATATGGCGCCATTGGTGGCCCATAATGATCCCTTGGGGGGGGGCATTTGTGGTTGGTCGGGGAATGGCTGGGAAACAGTGGGGTGTTTGGGGACAATTAGTTGCCCATAGCGGCGTAAATTTTCGAGGGCATCATGCATGATCGAGGGATCAGGAAGCGAATTCGCTAGCTCCAGAACGATTTCTACGGAAGTTCTTGTCCCTAACAATCGTTCTGGAGGTAGCTGCCGCATATAATGGGCCAGACTACGGGCAAACATATCGTGATGATCCTCCTGCCGAGCCCGAGATAAATAATCCAAAACTTGGACATTCACGTTGGACTCGGCAGGGGGATTTGCCCGTCGTCTGGACCTGATGGGTAGAGCCAGAGGGAGGGGGGGGGGAATCAGCTCCTGATGCTGCAGGAGGCTCGGAAGGTGCTGGTGTTGGTCCCGGAAGACTCTCCTGCTGCCCAGCTGTCGGCTCCTCGTCACAGGCACTTGACAATTGGGGTGCTGATTCTTCTTCATCCTCCTCTAGGTTGTCCTCCGTTCTACAAAAGGATGAAAATATATAAACATGACGATTCGCAAAAAAACGATTAACATATTCCTGTCATGAGCTACACCATCTACATTTGTCACATAGTACTAACAGGCCCAACAAACCGAGGTTTCATTTTGGCTAACCATTCGGGGCTTGTGCCCCATATGTTTGGTCCAGTGCCCTGAATGTTATGCTGGATTGCTGATAGAATGTTAAGGAAATATTCCAGTGAATTTTTCCATTGATTGGAACTGGCCAACCCCCTGATCACCCCCCTTGTACTAGTTCCGCTACTTATCTGCTGCGATTGAGCACCGATGGCACAGAAGTGACTGAACTCATGCCAACGCAGCAGATAAGTAGCGGAACTAGTACAAGGGGGGTTGGGGGTTGATCTGGGGGTCGCACAGATGGCTAGTCTCTTCGCAGTAGTTATTAAACCACTTTCAGCACTCCCCCATTCACTGAAGGGGGGACTGCTGAAAGGGGTTAATAACTAGTGTGATGCCCCCCTCCCCCCCGGGGATAGCGACATAGCTTCATGGGTGGAACTTTGATTCACGGGGGTGTTGGACAGTGGCCTTGTGCCTCAGATGTTTTCACACACTAGCAACTCCCCTGCCAACCTAAAATAGACATATGTGGTAATTGTGGTAGTATAGATGTAGCAGGGATAACCCACACACTCAGAAATATAAGGTCTATACTCATGTATACTATCGTGTTAACTTTAACCAAAACGAGGAAACGAAAATTTGAAAATACATTTATTACACATCTTATGTCCCATAGAGCATGTGGGTTCATCCTGCTACATTATTTACGTACCATCAATCTTTACTCAACTTATCATTTTAATCTCCTACTTTAGGTTAAGAAAGGAGCAATGCGAATGTTTGCTAGTGATAAATATGACATTTCACATTGATCCATTCAAAACATTCACAGTATGTAAAAATTCCCCATACAGTGCGTATAGCTTATTGTGTAGAATGGACTTACGGACGCAGATCCATGACAGCGCGGAGGAACATTAGCTGCTCCCGGAAGAGGTACGGCCTTTTCTTGGGGAGACCAGCCCCGCTCCGCCCCTGCTTTCTCATTTCCTTACGGAATTGGTCTCGGCAGCTCCGCCAACGATTCTTGACCTCTTCAACTGGTAATAGAAAGGCAATAAAGGAACATGGATCAATTTCTAAAGTGATAGGTAAACAAAGGTATAACAAGGCCTATATACTAGGGAGGACAACATAGATCAAACATGTATACATTGTTAACTTACTTAAATTCCGGCGACTTTGCCCTTTGGTCGTTTGCCATATGGCTGCAAATAGATCCTGGGTAACCTCCTCCCAGGCAGCGTCCTTTTTATATCGGTCCTGGTAGTCCGAACAACGGAGATCCCAGAGGCAGGGCCTATCCTGCACCAGGACAATGAGCTTCTCAACATCCATGCTTCGAGGATTTTTGGGCATGCTGCCGATAATTCGCTCCGCGAGGGCTTGAAATAGATCCAGCAAACTTCTCCCTCATGTGCTGCCAAAAACCACATGCAGACCGACACAGAGAAAAAAAACGCCTACTTCCTGTATTATATAGCCCAGGAGTGTTGCTAAGTGACTTCCGTCAAAAAAAACTGAACGCAACGCATGTATATCCGGATGCCATCCGATTTGCACACACCCCATTCACTTCTATGGGGCCTGCGTCACGTCAAAATCGGACAATATAGAGCATGCTGCGATTTGCACTGAACGCACAAGTGATGCGTTAAAAACAACGCTCATGTGCACAGCCCAATAGAAATGAATGGGTCAGGATTTAGTGCGGGTGCCATACGTTCGCCGCACGGATCGCACCCGCACGGAAAAATCGCCCGTGTGAAAGGGGCCTTAGGAAAAAATCAATTTGCTGCAAAGCCAAATTTCTTTGCGCTTCGTGGTAACGAATCAGATTTTTTCTAACATGGCTGCTGCACGTGTTACAAAGTGAAAATGAGAAGCCCAGGAACTCAAAATGACCCATAATGTCATGCAGCTAGCTAATCAGCAGATAGCCATCCCTTGTGATGTCACAGCACTTTTAAAAGTTTCATCCCGCGTGGTCTCCACCATTTCACTATGAGCTGAGCTTAGGCAGAGATGTTGCAAGTGCTTATGCGCTAATTATAGTGTTGCAGAAAGCTTTTAATTGTAGAATATTAGATGCGGAGAGTTCAGGAACAGTGTAGGGAGATCACAGGGAGAGTTTTTAGACACTGTAGGGAGAGCATAGAGAGATTGCAAGGACAGTGCAGGTTGTGTGTAATCGCCCTGAGCATCTTGTTCACCTGCTGCCACAATCCTAGTTAAACAGTTAATTTATATATAGAATAACTGTGCCTCAGTATGAAAGGCGGTCAAATATATCGCCGTCTGCATCTTTTTGAACTGCTTACACATTTGCATTTAATCTCTTAGTTTATATATAGAATTACTGTGCCTCATAATAATGGGCAATCTAATATATCACTGTCTGCATCTTGTTGAACTGCTTTCACATTTGCAGTTAAACGGACCCTTCAAGGTATACAAAACTGATTTTTACAAACGTTGTTAACCCTTTAGGTGTTCCACAAGAATTATTGGAAAATAGAGATGAAATTTCAGAATTTCACTTTTTTGGCAGATTTTCCATTTTAATCATTTTTTTTCCAGTTACAAAGCAAGGAATAACAGCCAAACAAAACTCTATATTTATGGTCCTGATTCTGTAGTTTACAGAAATCCCCCATATATGGTCGTAAACTACTGTACGGGAACAGGGTATTGCGCAGAAGGAAAGTAACGCCATACGGTTTTTGGAAGGCAGATTTTGCTGGACTGTTTTTTTGACACCATGTCCCATTTGAAGCCCCCTTGATGCACGATAGAATTGAAACTCCAAAAAAGTGACCCCATTTTGGAAACTATGGGATAAGATGGCAGTTTTGTTGGTACTATTTTAGGGCACATATGATTTTTGGTTACTCTATATTACACTTTTCGTGAGGCAAGTTAACAAGAAATAGCTGTTTTGGCACAGTTTTTAATTTTGTTATTTACAACATTCATCTGACAGGTTAGATCATGTGGTAATTTTATAGAGTAGGTTGTCACGGACACGACAATACCAAATATGACAACTTTTTTATTTTTTTGTTTCAGTTTTACATAACAAAGCATTTTTGAAAGCCGTAGTTTTATTTATTTTATTTTTTCAGGATGAGATGATGGTTTGATTGGCACTATTTTAGGGTGCATATGAATTTTTGATCGCTTACAGTATTCACCTGAGGGGTTAGGTCATGTGATATTTTTATAGAGCATGTTATTACGGATGCGGCAATACCTAATATGTCAACTTTTTATTTATTTATGTAAGTTTTACACAATAATATCATTTTTTTTAAATTCCTTTTTTTACATCGTTTTCATATTTTTTTTTTACAATGTTCACCTGAGGGTTTAGTTCATGTGATATTTTTATAGAGCGGGTTTTTACAGACGCGGAAATACCTAATATGTATACTTTATTTTACTTAAGTTTTACACAATAACAACATTTTAAAACAAAAAAAACAAACTATGTTTTAGTGTCTCCATATTCTGAGCCATAGTTTTTTATTTTTTGGGTGATTGTCTTAGGTAGGGGCTCATGTTTTATGGGATGAGGTGATGGTTAGATTGGTACTATTTTGGTGGGCATACACCTTTTTGATCGCTTGGTGTTGTACTTTTAGTGATGTAAGGTGACAAAAAATTGTTTATTTAGCACAGTTTTTATTAAATTTTTTAGACAGTGTTCATCTGAGAAATTAGGTCATGGGATATGTTTATAGAGCTGGTCGATACGGACACGGCGATACCTAATATGTCTACTTTTCTTTTTTTCCTTATTTTTTACAATTTTTTTTAAACTTTATTTGGGGAAAATGACATTTTGTTTTTTTTACTTTATTTTTTCAACTTTTTTTCACTTTATTTTTTGTCCCACTTTGGGACTTCAACTTTTGGTGGTCCGATCCCATTTGCAATGCATTCCAATACTTCTGTATTGGAATGCATTGCCTTTAAGTGAAATACAGTGTGTATGTAATGACCGGCGTCACGCACAGGGAGGGAAAAGGGAAAGCCCTGCCCAAGGGAGAGGGAAAGGTGGTGACCCCTGACTCACCTTGCGGCTGGCACCTGACTGCCCTGACGTCCCTAGACGGGTTCCTCACCCGTGCGGCGATCACGTGCCTAAACCCTGGCTTTCCCTAAAATGAGCCCTAGATAGTGAACGGGCCGGTGGGATCGCTAGTCCGCACCACTGACACTAAGAGGAAAACACTAAGGAGAGGACAGACAATACAGACAAACACATAAACCCAGGTGGGCGACCACAGCAGACCCCAAAGGTCCAACAGGGATCCAGAGGGAAACGTTCTGGACCAACAACCAGAGAACGCAGCAACACAGCTCCAGTGGGTCAGTATAGAAGTCCAGGCAGGAAGCTCTATATCTGGCAACCAGAGAAGTGTGAGAGGGGAATAAAAGGAGGTTGGGAGTGCTGGACAAGGAACAGCTGAGGAGAAGGAGCTACGGATCCCTGAGTGAGCCAAAAAGGGTTGCAAAGCAAACCCAGAAAGCTACCATAAGGAAACAGCCCTATCTTACATAGAGCGCGCAGCCAACCGCTGCAACTTCCTGACCCCGGGTATAACGGAGTCAGGCGTGGGTCTTGACACCCTCGTGACAGTACCCCCCTCTCTACGAGGGGCCTCCGGACACTCACGACCAGGTCTCTAAGGATGAGAGGCATGAAAAGCCCGAACTAGCCTGTCGGCGTTTACCTCAGATGCAGGAACCCACATTCTTTCCTCGGCACCGTAACCTCTCCAATGCACCAGATATTGAAGAGAGCGGCGGACCCGACGAGAATTAACAATTTTGGATATCTGAAACTCTAGATTACCATCCACAACAACAGGAGGGGGTGGCAGCGGTGACGGTTCTAGAGGTGGAACATATTTTTTGAGTAACGACTTATGAAAGACGTTATGGATTTTAAAAGTCTGAGGTAGCTCCAGGCGAAAAGCCACAGGGTTGATGATGGCTACAATTTTGTAAGGGCCAATGAACCTAGGACCCAGTTTCCAAGAGGGAACCTTCAATTTAATATTCCTAGTAGACAACCACACATAGTCATTCACTCCTAGGTCCGGACCTGGCGACCGTCTCTTATCAGCCATGCATTTGTATTTACCTCCCATATTTTTCAAGTTAGCTTGCACCTTCTGCCATACCGATGAAAGAGATGACGAAAACCGTTCCTCTTCGGGAACCCCAGAAGACCCCCCCTCTTTGAAAGTACAGAATTGGGGATGAAAACCATATGCACCAAGAAATTGTGACTTGCCAGTGGATTCCTGACGACGATTATTTATGGCAAACTCAGCTAACGGTAAATATGATGACCACAACTCTTGGTTTTCAGACACAAAACATCTTAGATATGTCTCAAGGTTTTGGTTGGTACGCTCAGTCTGTCCATTCGACTGAGGATGGAAAGATGAGGAAAACGACAAGTGTACCCCCAAACGGGAACAAAAATATTTCCAAAATTTAGAAATAAACTGGGTACCCCGATCCAAAACAACATCGGAAGGGACCCCGTGAAGCTTCACGATTTCACTGATGAATACCTGAGCAAGAGTCTTAGCATTAGGTAGTGCGGGTAACGCAATGAAGTGTACCATTTTGCTAAACCTGTCCACTACTACCAAAATAACTGTTTTACCCGCAGACAAAGGTAAGTCAGTGATAAAATCCATTGACAGATGTGTCTATGGTCTATTGGGAATGACGAGTGGTAATAGAGACCTTGCAGGACGTGTATGCGAAACATTTGCGCGCGCACAGGTAGAACAAGAAGACACAAAATCCGATACATCCTGACGCAACCTTGGCCACCAAAAACGACGAGACAATAGCTCCAAGGTTGCTTTACTACCCGGGTGCCCAGCAAGTGCCGAATTATGATGTTCCCTTAATAATTCGAAACGCAGGTTCAACGGTACAAACAATTTCTCTGAGGGGCAAGAGACCGGGGCGTCCCCCTGGGCCTCTAACACCTTCCCCTCCAGAGCAGAGTGTACCGCAGAAACAACCACTCCTCTTTGAAGAATGGGTACCGGATCACTCACATTACCCCCTCCAGGGAAACAACGAGATAGTGCATCAGCCTTGGTATTTTTTGCCCCAGGACGATAGGTAATAACAAAGTTAAACCTGGTAAAAAATAGCGACCACCTAGCTTGTCTAGGAATGAGACGCTTAGCTGATTCGAGGTACAGAAGATTTTTGTGGTCCGTAATCACAGTGACAGGGTGGACTGCCCCCTCTAAAAAGTGACGCCATTCTTCAAACGCTAGTTTAATAGCTAATAGTTCCCTATTGCCAATATCGTAGTTCTTTTCTGCTGCAGATAGTTTTTTAGAAAAGAAAGAGAGGAAAAAGCAACTTTAGCGGCGTCAGACCATTTAGAAAAATAAGTCCCCTTCCTAGTCATGTCAGTAAGGGGTTTTACAATAACTGAATAATTTTTTATGAATTTCCTATAGAAATTTGCGAAGCCCAAGAACCGTTGCAGTGCTTTGAGGTTCTCAGGAAGATCCCAATCTAAAATTGCCTGGACCTTCCTAGCATCCATACGGAAACCTGAAGCAGATAAAAAATAACCTAGGAATTGTATCTCCTGAACGGCGAAGACACATTTTTCTATTTTAGCATATAATTTATTCGTCGGTAGGACCTGCAGTACTTTTCTGACATGCGCCTCATGTGTTCTCAGATCAGACGAATAAATTAAAATATCATCTAGGTATATTACCACAAACCTGCCGATTAGATGACTAAAAATGTCATTAACGAAATGTTGAAAGACGGCAGGAGCATTGGTCAGACCGAAAGACATAACTAGATTTTCATAATGCCCCTCAGGGGTGTTAAAAGCTGTCTTCCACTCATCCCCCTCCTTGATACGAATCAGATTGTAGGCCCCCCTAAGATCAAGTTTGGAGAACCACCTAGCACCCTCAATCTGGTTAAACAGGTCAGGAATGAGAGGAAGAGGGTATGGGTCTCGGATGGTTATCCGATTTAATTCGCGAAAATCTAGGCAAGGACGCAGACCCCCATCTTTCTTTTTAACGAAGAAAAACCCTGCAGCCACGGGTGAAGAAGAGGGTCTGATGTGTCCCTTAGCCAAGCTCTCGGAGATATAATCTTTCATGGCTTGTCTCTCTGGACCCAAAAAATTATACAACCTAATCTTGGGTAATTTTGCGCCGGGAATAAGGTTAACCGGGCAATCATAAGGACGGTGAGGTGGTAACTTCTGACAACCCTTTTCAGAAAAAACGTCCTCAAAATCCGAAATAAATGTAGGTAGGGTAGTTATGGAGGTGACTAAGCAATTGCTATTTAAGCAATTTTCTCTGCAATGCTCACTCCACTCAGATATCTCCGTGGCCTGCCAATCCACCACTGGATTGTGTGCTACCAACCAGGGAAGGCCCAGCACTACCGGCGTGGGAAGCCCCTCCAGAACATAACATGAAAGCATCTCGTTATGGTGGTCCCCTACCCGAAGGTGTAAATTATGAACAATGTGAGTGAGGTTTCTCTGAGACAGAGGAGCAGAATCAATAGCGAATATGGGAATAGGTCTCTGTAGCGTACAGAGAGACAAACCCATAGTGCGGGGAAAATGGGCAGCTATCAAATTTACCCCTGCTCCACTGTCTAGAAAGAAAGAAATAGTCTCCGTCTTAACACCAAAAACAATAACCGCTGGCAACACAAATTGCGATGTACGTATGGAGGAAACATATACCCCCCGGCTGACATCCTCCACACAGCCTGGGGGTTAGTAGTTTTCCGACGGTCTTTTTGTTTCTGAGGAAAGAAGGACAGACATTAATGAAATGACCCCTCTCCCCCCCAAAAAAAAAAAAAACACGCCTACGGCGAACCTCAGGAGGACGGACCTGACGAGTGGTTCCTCCTAGCTGCATAGGCTCGTCTAAGTCCGTACAGACTAACTGCTGCTTGGGAGGGGTTACCAATTGCTCCGGCTTTTTCAACCTGTCCCTAAGGCGTCTATCAATTCGGATAGAAAGGGACATAACCGCATCAAGGGAAAAGGGGGTCTCATATAATGCAAGCGCGTCCTTAACCCTTTCGGATAACCCAGAGCAGAACTGACTCCTGAGAGCCGGGTCGTTCCATTGGGTATCCGTAGCCCACCTACGGAAGTCAGAGCAATACTCCTCTACCGGCCGCTCTCCTTGTAGGAGTCTCCGTAATCTTGGTTCAGCCAGTGCGACTCGGTCAGGGTCGTCATATATGAGACCCAAGGCCCCGAAAAACTCATCCACTGACCGAAGAGCCTGGGAATCAGTGGGTAAAGAGAACGCCCAGGACTGCGGGTCCCCCTGCAGCAGGGAAATAACAACCCCCACCCGCTGTTCTTCATTACCAGAGTAGTAAGGGCGCAGTTTAAAATATAATTTACAGGCCTCACGGAATGTCAAAAACTTGTCCCTTCCCCCAGAAAATCTGTCAGGGAGAGAGACCTTGGGTTCCGCAACAACCTGGTTACCAGTAGCAACCACTGGGCTTGCGGTCAGTTGTAATTGCTGCTGTTGCTGGAGGACCGACGCCTTCAATCCTGCCACCTCCAAAGACAGGCCATGAAATTGTTTGGACAGAGCAGCAATTGGATCCATACTGGATTCTAAGTAGGTAAAAAAAATATTATTATTTATTATTATTTTTTTTACCTACACAAAAAAAGGGCCAGATATAATTTCACGCACAGGGAGGGAAAAGGGAAAGCCCTGCCCAAGGGAGAGGGAAAGGTGGTGACCCCTGACTGCCCTGACGTCCCTACACGGGTTCCTCACCCGTGCGGCGATCACGTGCCTAAACCCTGGCTTTCCCTAAAATGAGCCCTAGATAGTGAACTGGCCGGTGGGATCGCTAGTCCGCACCACTGATACTAAGAGGGAAACACCAGGGAGAGGACAGACAATACAGACAAACACATAAACCCAGGTGGGCGACCACACCAGACCCCAAAGGTCCAACAGGGATCCGGAGGGAAACGTTCTGGACCAACAACCAGAGAACGCAGCAACACAGCTCCAGTGGGTCAGTATAGAAGTCCAGGCAGGAAGCTCTATATCTGGCAACCAGAGAAGTGTGAGAGGGGAATATAAGGAGGTTGGGAGTGCTGGACAAGGAACAGCTGAGGAGAAGGAGCTACGGATCCCTGAGTGAGCCAAAAAGGGTTGCAAAGCAAACCCAGAAAGCTACCATGAGGAAACAGCCCTATCTTACATAGAGCGCGCAGCCAACCGCTGCGACTTCCGGACCCCGAGTATAACGGAGTCAGGCGTGGGTCTTGACACCCTCGTGACAGTGTATTACACATACAGCTCATGCCATTTTTTGACACCTTACATCACAAAATGTGTAATAGCAAGCGATCAAAATAGTGCCAATCAAACCGTCATCTCATCCCGCAAAAATCATACCTTACCCAAGATAATCGCCCAAAAACTTAAAAAAACTATGGCTCTCGGACTATGGAGACACTAAAACAACAGTGCCAAAACAGCTATTTCTTGTTACCTTGACTCACAAAAAGTGAAATATAGAGCAACCAAAAATCATATGTACCAACAAAACTGCCACCTTATCCCGTAGTTTCCAAAATGGGGTAACTTTTTTGGAGTTTCTACTCTAGGGGTGCATCAGGGGGGCTTCAAATGGGACATGGTGTCAAAAAACCAGTCCAGCAAAATCTGCCTTCCAAAAACCGTATGTCATTCCTTTCCTTCTGCGCCCTGCCGTGTGCCCGTACAGCAGTTTACGACCACATATGGGGTGTTTCTGTAAACTACAGAATCAGGGCCATAAATATTGAGTTTTGTTTGGCTGTTAACCCTTGCTTTGTTACTGGAAAAAATGGATTAAAATGGAAAATTTGCCCAAAAATCTAAATTCAGAAATGTTATCTCCATTTGCCATTAACTCTTGTGGAGCACCTAAAAGGTTAACAACGTTTGTAAAATCAGTTTTGAATACCTTGAGGGGTGTAGTTTCTAGAATGGGGTCATTTTTGGGTGGTTTCTATTATGTAAGCCTCACAAAGTAACTTCAGACCTGAACTGGTCCTTAAAAAGTGGGTTTATTAAAATTTTTAAAAGATTTCAAGATTTGCTTCTAAACTTCTACGCCTTGTAACATCCCCAAAAAATAAAATGTCATTCCCAAAATGATCCAAACATAAAGTAGACATATGGGGAATGTAAAGTAATAACTATTTTTGTAGGTATTTTTTATAGAGAAATTGAAACTTGGAAACTTGCTAATTTTTCAAAATTTCTGGTAAATTTGGTATTTTTTTTATAAATGATTTATTTTTTTTACTCCATTTTACCAGTGTCATGAAGTACAATATTACAGTATTATCTCAGAATGGCCTGTATAAGTAAAAGCGTTTTAAAGTTATTCACACATAAAGTGACACTGGCCAGATTTGCAAAAAATGGCCTGGTCCTTAAGGTGAAAATGAGTCCGTTCCTTTACCCTAAGTTTACACCTGAGCGTTTTACAGCGCGTTCCTACGTGGTGTAAAACGCTCAACAAGGAGAAACCAATGCTTCCCTAAGGGAATGGTTCTCACCTGGGCGTTTTACGTTCGCCTGTCTCTGTATGCGCGATTGTAAACGCCGGTACAATTGCGCATACAGAGCGCTCCTTTCAGAACGCTCAGGTGTGAACCCAGGGTAAGGGGTTAAATAAATTGAATCCCCACCCCCCAAAAAAAAATAAAAAATAAGAAAGTAAAAGTAAATTGCAACCATATGGTAAGTGAATATATGTAAATGGACAATTGAGGCTTGATGCTTAATTTCACCTTAATACACATAGGTGGATTGCTGCCATACCTTGTGTATTGCTGCAGTAATCACATAAAAAATCTGTAAAAATTGGGGGAATAATGAAAGTATTTGCTTGCAGGTAGCTGCTTTTCAGGTCTACATTAAAGTACCTGCACTTCTGATACCAGGAACAGCCAGTCACAGCTCCTTTCTTCTCTCTCCCTGGCTATCAGCTTCCCTGCTTGTCTGTCTGTAGTCTACAAAAAAAAACAACTCTTCTTTAGAATCCTAGCCTTTCCCGTCAATCTCCCTGGCAATAAGCTTGATTGATTTTGCACTGTCCCTGACTCCCTAAGAACGTTTTCCTGGCAGACACTATCACACACATCCACGCTCATTCACAGCCCAGCTCAGGATGGCATTCTGCTTGTTCTACAAGAGCACATCCTTGGCTGCTCCAGCACTGAGTGAATCATCCAGGCTGTCAGCCTTGGAGCCAATCAGGGCATGCCCTCCCCCAAGCCCTCTTAGAATCATGTGAGAACCCTTCTTATTTCTTCTAGTGCTTTTTTCCTCCCAACAAGTGCAGTAGATTCATCCATAACAAATCTGAAAATCTTCCGGTTTGTCTGCCATCAGAAAAATAGCAAAGTTCGGACTGAACCTAGTCCTTACTTTCCACCTTCCTGCCCTATTATATGCTATAAACTGAAGTACTTATTTTTTTTATTGAAATGTGAATTGCACTATAGAAATTAAGGGTTAATGTTCTATCCACAAAGAATGCAGAAGGCAAATAAATGAAAAATACGATCAAGCGCATCAAGTCTTAGGTAGTCATTTATTGAACAGAAATACAGCGTTATTTGAGCGGCAAACTGCAACTTCTTCCCGCTCACGCCAGGTCTAAGAAAATGGCCGTGGAGTGGGCGTAATTTTTTCATGTGTAGAATATTGTCAAAATTTAGGTGTGGTGGTGGATCTTAATGTGACACCACCACATATAGACGCTTCCCCTCTGATCAGACCCCTATTTTTAGGCAACAATTGCCTGTACTTCTCAATGAAGCCCTGAGGGACAAGCTTATTAATAAAGCTGAATTGGACTTCCTGTTACCGAAGTTTTCTGTTCGTGCTGGGTTTTACAGCTTACCTAAGCTTCATAAACAGAGCACACCGATGAAAGGCAGGCCCATTGTATCCGGCATTGGTAGCCTCACGGACAATATTAGTACATATATTGACGTGATACTGAGGCCATTTGTGGCAAGTTTACCATCCTTTGCCCGTGATACAATGGATGTCCTACAGCTCCTTGAGGGTATTCAATGTGATGAAGACACGGGGCTTGCTAGCCTAGATGTGGAGGCCTTGTACAGCTCCATTCCACATGACACTGGTTGTTTAGCTGTGCGGGCCTTCCTTCAATAGAGGGACGAACATTTTTATCTACACAACACTTTCGTGATGGAGCTATTGGACTTCGTCCTGAGTCACAACGTGTTCCTCTTTGACTGTCAAATTTTCCACCAGCTCAGGGGAGTTGCGATGGGCAGTCCGTGTGCCCCTACTTACGCAAATCTCTACCTGGGCTGGTGGGAAAGAGAGGTCGTCTTCAGTGAAGCTATGGAACAGTACACGTCTGGACCATATATATCGACAACGTGTTTATACTGTGGAAGGGGACCAAGGATTGTTTTACCCAATTTTTAGCTGAGCTCAACAATAATCAGCTAGGTTTGTTTTTTACATCTGACATCAATGAGCGTGAAATCACGTTCTAGGATCTGACTGTTGCTATAAGGACAGATAAGAAGATCATTACTAATCTGTTCCGCAAGCAGACTGCTAGTAACAGCCTGCTGAGGTGGGATAGTGGCCATCCCCTGGCCCTCAGGAGTGGCATTCCCAAGGGCCAATACCTGAGGGCTAGGAGAAATTGCTCAGAAATGAGGGATTTCAAGGTGGCCGCAAATGATCTGAGGACACGGTTTATGCGTAGGGGCTATCCTCAGCAAACACTCAAAAGAGCATACTATCACTCCATGAGTGTTAGCCGTGATCAACTACTAGTCCCTAAGCAGAAGTTGCTTGGTCAGAATATTCCAAGGATTATAGCTATGTACGATAAAGCGGAGAAACAGGTACGTGAGATGCTTCAGAGACATTGGCCTATCTTACAGTCAGATCCTGATATTGGTGAGTTAGTGTCAGATCGTCCCCCTATCAAATATCGGCGCAGTTCTAACATACGCGATCGTCTGGTTCATAGCACTTACCTACATCCAACACCTGATACATGGCTCAAAAATACACTAACTGGGACTTTTCCATGTGGAGCATGTATTATCTGTGGTAACATCATGAAAGGGACATTCTTCACTAATCATGTGACTAAGGAAAGATTCTCCATAAGATCTTTCATTAGATGCACATCAGTGGGAGTTGTGTATCTATTGACTTGCCAATGTGGTGTACAGTATGTGGGTAAGACCAGACGTGAACTGTGGAGACGCATTGGTGAACATCTACTTGATATCAAAAATAAACGTGACACATCTGTGGCACGCCATGTCTGTGATCATCATGGCGGTAATCCAGATGTGCTGAAGGTCCAGGGGATTGAACACATTGTGACATCCATTCGCGGAGGGTACATTGATGCAAAAAAACTAATGGATTTTTAAGTTAGATACTGTACACCCTAAGGGATTGAATGAGGCAGTCTCATTCTCCTGCTTTATTTAAGAGATTATGGGACAGTAGATATGGTCTATCACTTTGCCACTACCAGATGTTCTGGTCGTGACATACGCAGAGTGTGTCCCTCAATTTGTCATCATCCCAAAATATGCATGGGGTGGTATATTTCACTCTAGATGACTTCCTCTTTAAATATGGCTGTTTGTGCTTTTATTTGATGCATTAAACTGTGTCACTTCTCTTACATAGGCCTCCTTTATACAGGCTGTCTAATTCTTCACAGCGATGTAACTTGACTATACATACCGCATTCGATTGTTCCCCCATATAATTGAGCATACTTGCGCTCCTCCCCGTGATTGTATTACGCTGCATTGTGCGACGGCCACGTCAGGGAGCGTGTCAGATTGGTAACTGACGCCGGCACACACCTTCTGGAAGCGGGTGTTAGATTATTTATATCCGGCGTGTGTTTGGCCCCATACGGCCATCACAGCGCCAGTGTATGCACGCTACAATGCGGCAGCTTCATTTAGATCTGACACTGTGACGAATTATGTTCGCTCCTGATGACACATTACATATAGGAGTCATGTGGAAACGCGTAGAGCGATTTGTTGTGTCTTTTATCGCTTAATAAATGGGGCAGCTCTAATAAGTGATAATCCATTCACACTGGCTGCCTCACTCCGAGCGTATTGAAGCGTCACATACCGCTCACTTATCAGGGTAGCGCTATTAAGGTGTACCAGAACCGAGTATAGCTGCTTCAACTGCACTGACTATCCACCGTATAGCTCAAACACATGAGCAATAGAAGTTACTAAGTGGATTAGATCAGTACTGTCAGTCCATGTATTAAGTGTAGTGTCATTGTTACCCTGTAGGTACAGGCTACACGTTTATCAGTGTGTTCCAATACTGTGCTCATTAGTCAGGCTTTCAGAGTGTCGGATGGTCTATTACTTGATCCCTCTCCGCACTTCTGATTCCCTGTATGCCTGATTTTATCTATACCCTTCTGATTGAGTTTAATAAAGAGTTTATTATTTTCATACTTAACGTTCTATCAGGCTGATAATAATATTTCTATTGCACGTGTACCGCCATAATTACCTTATACTGTGAATTGGTGGTGTTGGATCTGCTGAAGTTATGAAGAGGCATGCGCCTCTTCATAACTCTGGAGGACCCACCTCTAGGTATAGGGGTCATTTAGACCGGCGTCTAAAATGCAAGTAAAAAATAAATGTGCCCCTTAGTCTACAAAGAGTAGCTCGAAGGGTAGTCTCTCTGATTATTATTATTTTTATTTATTTTTTGCATCATGATAAGTTGCTGGACTCAAATATATTTTTTTATGATGATAGAAGGTGATGAATCCAAATAAAAATGAGAAGAAATTATTTAAATGTTTTTTATTATTTTTTAGAAAGCTGTTAATATGATAGGTGTTAGTATCCAGTAACAGATCAACAATTGACAAGAAACACAGAGAAAGATTAGTTGGCAGTAGAGTTGAGCGAACACCTGGATGTTCGGGTTCGAGAAGTTCGGCCGAACATCCCGGAAATGTTCGGGTTCGGGATCCGAACCCGATCCGAACTTCGTCCCGAACCCGAACCCCATTGAAGTCAATGGGGACCCGAACTTTTCGGCACTAAAAAGGCTGTAAAACAGCCCAGGAAAGAGCTAGAGGGCTGCAAAAGGCAGCAACATGTAGGTAAATCCCCTGCAAACAAATGTGGATAGGGAAATGAATTAAAATAAAAATTAAATAAATAAAAATTAACCAAAATCAATTGGAGAGAGGTTCCATAGCAGAGAATCTGGCTTCCCGTCACCCACCACTGGAACAGTCCATTCTCAGATATTTAGGCCCCGGCACCCAGGCAGAGGAGAGAGGTCCCGTAACAGAGAATCTGTCTTCATGTCAGCAGAGAATTAGTCTGCATGTCATAGCAGAGAATGAGGCTTCACGTCAGCCACCACTGCAACAGTCCATTGGCATATATTTAGGCCCAGCACCCAGGCAGAGGAGGGAGGTCCCGTAACAGAGAATCTGTCTTCATGTCAGCAGAGAATCAGTCTGCATGTCATAGCAGAGAATGAGGCTTCACGTCAGCCACCACTGCAACAGTCCATTGGCATATATTTAGGCCCAGCACACACACAGGCAGAGGAGAGAGGTCCCGTAACAGAGAATCTGGCTTCATGTCAGCAGAGAATCAGTCTGCATGTCATAGCAGAGAATGAGGCTTCACGTCAGCCACCACTGCAACAGTCCATTGGCATATATTTAGGCCCAGCACACACACAGGCAGAGGAGAGAGGTCCCGTAACAGAGAATCTGTCTTCATGTCAGCAGAGAATCAGTCTGCATGTCATAGCAGAGAATGAGGCTTCACGTCAGCCACCACTGCAACAGTCCATTGGCATATATTTAGGCCCAGCACACACACAGGCAGAGGAGAGAGGTCCCGTAACAGAGAATCTGGCTTCATGTCAGCAGAGAATCAGTCTGCATGTCATAGCAGAGAATGAGGCTTCACGTCAGCCACCACTGCAACAGTCCATTGGCATATATTTAGGCCCAGCACACACACAGGCAGAGGAGAGAGGTCCCGTAACAGAGAATCTGGCTTCATGTCAGCAGAGAATCAGTCTGCATGTCATAGCAGAGAATGAGGCTTCACGTCAGCCACCACTGCAACAGTCCATTGGCATATATTTAGGCCCAGCACACACACAGGCAGAGGAGAGAGGTCCCGTAACAGAGAATCTGGCTTCATGTCAGCAGAGAATCAGTCTGCATGTCATAGCAGAGAATGAGGCTTCACGTCAGCCACCACTGCAACAGTCCATTGGCATATATTTAGGCCCAGCACACACACAGGCAGAGGAGAGAGGTCCCGTAACAGAGAATCTGGCTTCATGTCAGCAGAGAATCAGTCTGCATGTCATAGCAGAGAATGAGGCTTCACGTCAGCCACCACTGCAACAGTCCATTGGCATATATTTAGGCCCAGCACACACACAGGCAGAGGAGAGAGGTCCCGTAACAGAGAATCTGGCTTCATGTCAGCAGAGAATCAGTCTGCATGTCATAGCAGAGAATGAGGCTTCACGTCAGCCACCACTGCAACAGTCCATTGGCATATATTTAGGCCCAGCACACACACAGGCAGAGGAGAGAGGTCCCGTAACAGAGAATCTGGCTTCATGTCAGCAGAGAATCAGTCTGCATGTCATAGCAGAGAATGAGGCTTCACGTCAGCCACCACTGCAACAGTCCATTGGCATATATTTAGGCCCAGCACACACACAGGCAGAGGAGAGAGGTCCCGTAACAGAGAATCTGGCTTCATGTCAGCAGAGAATCAGTCTGCATGTCATAGCAGAGAATGAGGCTTCACGTCAGCCACCACTGCAACAGTCCATTGGCATATATTTAGGCCCAGCACACACACAGGCAGAGGAGAGAGGTCCCGTAACAGAGAATCTGGCTTCATGTCAGCAGAGAATCAGTCTGCATGTCATAGCAGAGAATGAGGCTTCACGTCAGCCACCACTGCAACAGTCCATTGGCATATATTTAGGCCCAGCACACACACAGGCAGAGGAGAGAGGTCCCGTAACAGAGAATCTGGCTTCATGTCAGCAGAGAATCAGTCTGCATGTCATAGCAGAGAATGAGGCTTCACGTCAGCCACCACTGCAACAGTCCATTGGCATATATTTAGGCCCAGCACACACACAGGCAGAGGAGAGAGGTCCCGTAACAGAGAATCTGGCTTCATGTCAGCAGAGAATCAGTCTGCATGTCATAGCAGAGAATGAGGCTTCACGTCAGCCACCACTGCAACAGTCCATTGGCATATATTTAGGCCCAGCACACACACAGGCAGAGGAGAGAGGTCCCGTAACAGAGAATCTGGCTTCATGTCAGCAGAGAATCAGTCTGCATGTCATAGCAGAGAATGAGGCTTCACGTCAGCCACCACTGCAACAGTCCATTGGCATATATTTAGGCCCAGCACACACACAGGCAGAGGAGAGAGGTCCCGTAACAGAGAATCTGTCTTCATGTCAGCAGAGAATTAGTCTGCATGTCATAGCAGAGAATGAGGCTTCACGTCACCCACCACTGCAACAGTCCATTGGCATATATTTAGGCCTAGCACACAGGCAGAGCAGAGAGGTCCCGTAACAGACAATCTGGCTTCATGACAGCAGAGAATCAGTCTGCATGTCATAGCAGAGAATGAGGCTTCACGTCACCCACCACTGCAACAGTCCATTGGCATATATTTAGGCCCAGCACACACACAGGCAGAGGAGAGAGGTCCCGTAACAGAGAATCTGTCTTCATGTCAGCAGAGAATTAGTCTGCATGTCATAGCAGAGAATGAGGCTTCACGTCACCCACCACTGCAACAGTCCATTGGCATATATTTAGGCCTAGCACACAGGCAGAGCAGAGAGGTCCCGTAACAGACAATCTGGCTTCATGACAGCAGAGAATCAGTCTGCATGTCATAGCAGAGAATGAGGCTTCACGTCACCCACCACTGCAACAGTCCATTGGCATATATTTAGGCCTAGCACACAGGCAGAGCAGAGAGGTCCCGTAACAGACAATCTGGCTTCATGTCAGCAGAGAATCAGTCTGCATGTCATAGCAGAGAATGAGGCTTCACGTCACCCACCACTGCAACAGTCCATTGGCATATATTTAGGCCTAGCACCCAGGCAGAGGAGAGAGGTCCCGTAACAGACAATCTGGCTTCATGACAGCAGAGAATCAGTCTGCATGTCATAGCAGAGAATCAGGCTTCACGTCAGCCACCACTGCAACAGTCCATTGTCATAAATTTAGGCCCAGCACCCAGGCAGAGGAGAGAGGTCCCGTAACAGACAATCTGGCTTCATGTCAGCAGAGAATTAGTCTGCATGTCATAGCAGAGAATCAGGCTTCATGTCAGCCACCACTGCAACAGTCCATTGGCATATATTTAGGCCTAGCACACAGGCAGAGGAGAGGTTCATTCAACTTTGGGTAGCCTCGCAATATAATGGTAAAATGAAAATAAAAATAGGATTGAATGAGGAAGTGCCCTGGAGTCCAATAATATATGGTTATGGGGAGGTAGTTAATGTCTAATCTGGACAAGGGACGGACAGGTCCTGTGGGATCCATGCCTGGTTCATTTTTATGAACGTCAGCTTGTCCACATTGGCTGTAGACAGGCGGCTGCGTTTGTCTGTAATGACGCCCCCTGCCGTGCTGAATACACGTTCAGACAAAACGCTGGCTGCCGGGCAGGCCAGCACCTCCAAGGCATAAAAGGCTAGCTCTGGCCACGTGGACAATTTAGAGACCCAGAAGTTGAATGGGGCCGAACCATCAGTCAGTACGTGGAGGGGTGTGCACACGTACTGTTCCACCATGTTAGTGAAATGTTGCCTCCTGCTAACACGTTGCGTATCAGGTGGTGGTGCAGTTAGCTGTGGCGTGTTGACAAAAGTTTTCCACATCTCTGCCATGCTAACCCTGCCCTCAGAGGAGCTGGCCGTGACACAGCTGCCTTGGCGACCTCTTGCTCCTCCTCTGCCTTGGCCTTGGGCTTCCACTTGTTCCCCTGTGACATTTGGGAATGCTCTCAGTAGCGCGTCTACCAACGTGCGCTTGTACTCGCGCATCTTCCTATCACGCTCCAGTGCAGGAAGTAAGGTGGGCACATTGTCTTTGTAGCGTGGATCCAGCAGGGTGGCAACCCAGTAGTCCGCACAGGTTAAAATGTGGGCAACTCTGCTGTCGTTGCGCAGGCACTGCAGCATGTAGTCGCTCATGTGTGCCAGGCTGCCCAGGGATAAGGACAAGCTGTCCTCTGTGGGAGGCGTATCGTCATCGTCCTGCCTTTCCCCCCAGCCACGCACCAGTGATGGACCCGAGCTGCGTTGGGTGCCACCCCGCTGTGACCATGCTTCATCCTCATCCTCCTCCACCTCCTCCTCATCCTCGTCCTCCTCGTCCTCCAGTAGTGGGCCCTGGCTGGCCACATTTGTACCTGGCCTCTGCTGTTGCCAAAAACCTCCCTCTGAGTCACTTCGAAGAGACTGGCCTGAAAGTGCTAAAAATGACCCCTCTTCCTCCTCCTCCTCCTCCTCCTCCTGGGCCACCTCCTCTTCCATCATCGCCCTAAGTGTTTTCTCAAGGAGACATAGAAGTGGTATTGTAACGCTGATAACGGTGTCATCGCCACTGGCCATGTTGGTGGAGTACTCGAAACAGCGCAACAGGGCACACAGGTCTCGCATGGAGGCCCAGTCATTGGTGGTGAAGTGGTGCTGTTCTGTAGTGCGACTGACCCGTGCGTGCTGCAGCTGAAACTCCACTATGGCCTGCTGCTGCTCGCACAGTCTGTCCAGCATGTGCAAGGTGGAGTTCCACCTGGTGGGCACGTCGCATATGAGGCGGTGAGCGGGAAGGCCGAAGTTACGCTGTAGCGCAGACAGGCGAGCAGCAGCAGGATGTGAACGCCGGAAGCGCGAACAGACGGCCCGCACTTTATGCAGCAGCTCTGACATGTCGGGGTAGTTGTGAATGAACTTCTGCACCACCAAATTCAGCACATGCGCCAAGCAAGGGATGTGCGTCAAATTGGCTAGTCCCAGAGCTGCAACGAGATTTCGCCCATTATCACACACCACCAGGCCGGGCTTGAGGCTCACCGGCAGCAACCACTCGTCGGTCTGTTGTTCTATACCCCGCCACAACTCCTGTGCGGTGTGGGGCCTGTCCCCCAAACATATGAGTTTCAGAATGGCCTGCTGACGTTTACCCCGGGCTGTGCTGAAGTTGGTGGTGAAGGTGTGTGGCTGACTGGATGAGCAGGTGGAAGAAGAGGAGGAGGAAGCCGAGAAGGAGGAGGTGGCAACAGGAGGCAAAGAATGTTGCCCTGCGATCCTTGGCGGCGGAAGGACGTGCGCCAAACAGCTCTCCGCCTGGGGCCCAGCTGCCACTACATTTACCCAGTGTGCAGTTAGGGAGATATAGCGTCCCTGGCCGTGCTTACTGGTCCACGTATCTGTGGTTAGGTGGACCTTGCCACAGATGGCGTTGCGCAGTGCACACTTGATTTTATCGGATACTTGGTTGTGCAGGGAAGGCACGGCTCTCTTGGAGAAGTAGTGCCGGCTGGGAACAACATACTGTGGGACAGCAAGCGACATGAGCTGTTTGAAGCTGTCTGTGTCCACCAGCCTAAATGACAGCATTTCATAGGCCAGTAGTTTAGAAATGCTGGCATTCAGGGCCAGGGATCGAGGGTGGCTAGGTGGGAATTTACGCTTTCTATCAAATGTTTGTGAGATGGAGAGCTGAACGCTGGCGTGTGACATGGTTGAGACGCTTGGTGACGGAGGTGGTGGTGGTGGTGTTGGTGGTACATCCCCTGTTTGCTGGGCGGCAGGTGCCAACGTTCCTCCAGAGGCGGAGGAAGAGGCCGAGGCGGCAGCAGCAGAATAGGCCGAGGCGGCAGCAGCAGAAGAGGTAGCAGGGGGAGCCTGAGTGACTTCCTTGGTTTTAAGGTGTTTACTCCACTGCAGTTCATGCTTTGCATGCAGGTGCCTGGTCATGCAGGTTGTGCTCAGGTTCAGAACGTTAATGCCTCGCTTCAGGCTCTGATGGCACAGCGTGCAAACCACTCGGGTCTTGTCGTCAGCACATTGTTTGAAGAAGTGCCATGCCAGGGAACTCCTTGAAGCTGCCTTTGGGGTGCTCGGTCCCAGATGGCGGCGGTCAGTAGCAGGCGGAGTCTCTTGGCGGCGGGTGTTCTGCTTTTGCCCACTGCTCCCTCTTTTGCTACGCTGTTGGCTCGGTCTCACCACTGCCTCTTCCTCCGAACTGTGAAAGTCAGTGGCACGACCTTCATTCCATGTGGGGTCTAGGACCTCATCGTCCCCTGCATCGTCTTCCACCCAGTCTTGATCCCTGACCTCCTGTTCAGTCTGCACACTGCAGAAAGACGCAGCAGTTGGCACCTGTGTTTCGTCATCATCAGAGACATGCTGAGGTGGTATTCCCATGTCCTCATCATCAGGAAACATAAGTGGTTGTGCGTCAGTGCATTCTATGTCTTTCACCGCTGGGGAAGGGCTAGGTGGATGCCCTTGGGAAACCCTGCCAGCGGAGTCTTCAAACAGCATAAGAGACTGCTGCATAACTTGAGGCTGAGACAGTTTCCCTGGTATGCATGGGGGTGATGTGACAGACTGATGGGGTTGGTTTTCAGGCGCCATCTGTGCGCTTTCTGCAGAAGACTGGGTGGGAGATAATGTGAACGTGCTGGATCCACTGTCGGCCACCCAATTGACTAATGCCTGATACCTGCTCAGGCCTTACCATCCTTAGAACGGCATTGGGCCCCACCATATATCGCTGTAAATTCTGGCGGCTACTGGGACCTGAGGTAGTTGGTACACTAGGACGTGTGGATGTGGCAGAACGGCCACGTCCTCTCCCAGCACCAGAGGGTCCACTAACACCACCACGACCATGTCCACGTCCGCGTCCCTTACTAGATGTTTTTCTCATTGTTATGGTTCACCACAACAACAAATATATTATTTGGCCCAATGTATTGTATTCAAATTCAGCGGGATATAAATTTGAGGCCTAGTATTTAGGCGCTGGGTGACCGGTATGGATTTAGTGACAGAATTAGACTTGGAAATGCACAGAAGCGTGTGTGTGAAGTTATTCTGAATGACCCAATGTGCACCTTGAATATTATATACCCTTTTAGGGATAGATTTCAAATAGCTCTGATATAGCAGAAACGACTAAATTATGAAATTGCTAAATTGGGAATTGTATTTCAACCCAGAACAAAAAATGTGCTTTGACGGACACTAAATAACTTTCCCAGCCACAACAGGACAGCGGTAACGAGAGATTTAGCGGGATATAAATTTGAGGCCTAGTATTTAGGCGCTGGGTGACAGGTATGGGTTTAGTGCCAGAATTAGACTTGGAAATACACAGTAGCGGGTGTGTGTGAAGTTATTCTGAATGACCCAATGTGCACCTTGAATATTATATACCCTTTTAGGGATAGATTTCAAATAGCTCTGATATAGCAGAAACCACTAAATTATGAAATTGCTAAATTGGGAATTGTATTTCAACCCAGAACAAGAAATGTGCTTGAACGGACACTAAATAACTCGCCCAGCTACAGCACTAAGGACAGATTTAGCGGGATATAAATTTGAGGCCTAGTATTTAGGCGCTGGGTGACAGGTATGGGTTTAGTGCCAGAATTAGACTTGGAAATACACAGTAGCGGGTGTGTGTGAAGTTATTCTGAATGACCCAATGTGCACCTTGAATATTATATACCCTTTTAGGGATAGATTTCAAATAGCTCTGATATAGCAGAAACCACTAAATTATGAAATTGCTAAATTGGGAATTGTATTTCAACCCAGAACAAGAAATGTGCTTGAACGGACACTAAATAACTCGCCCAGCTACAGCACTAGGGACAGATTTAGCGGGATATAAATTTGAGGCCTAGTATTTAGGCGCTGGGTGACAGGTATGGGTTTAGTGCCAGAATTAGACTTGGAAATACACAGTAGCGGGTGTGTGTGAAGTTATTCTGAATGACCCAATGTGCACCTTGAATATTATATACCCTTTTAGGGATAGATTTCAAATAGCTCTGATATAGCAGAAACCACTAAATTATGAAATTGCTAAATTGGGAATTGTATTTCAACCCAGAACAAGAAATGTGCTTGAACGGACACTAAATAACTCGCCCAGCTACAGCACTAGGGACAGATTTAGCGGGATATAAATTTGAGGCCTAGTATTTAGGCGCTGGGTGACAGGTATGGGTTTAGTGCCAGAATTAGACTTGGAAATACACAGTAGCGGGTGTGTGTGAAGTTATTCTGAATGACCCAATGTGCACCTTGAATATTATATACCCTTTTAGGGATAGATTTCAAATAGCTCTGATATAGCAGAAACCACTAAATTATGAAATTGCTAAATTGGGAATTGTATTTCAACCCAGAACAAGAAATGTGCTTGAACGGACACTAAATAACTCGCCCAGCTACAGCACTAAGGACAGATTTAGCGGGATATAAATTTGAGGCCTAGTATTTAGGCGCTGGGTGACAGGTATGGGTTTAGTGCCAGAATTAGACTTGGAAATACACAGTAGCGGGTGTGTGTGAAGTTATTCTGAATGACCCAATGTGCACCTTGAATATTATATACCCTTTTAGGGATAGATTTCAAATAGCTCTGATATAGCAGAAACCACTAAATTATGAAATTGCTAAATTGGGAATTGTATTTCAACCCAGAACAAGAAATGTGCTTGAACGGACACTAAATAACTCGCCCAGCTACAGCACTAAGGACAGATTTAGCGGGATATAAATTTGAGGCCCAGTATTTAGGCGCTGGGTGACAGGTATGGGTTTAGTGCCAGAATTAGACTTGGAAATACACAGTAGCGGGTGTGTGTGAAGTTATTCTGAATGACCCAATGTGCACCTTGAATATTATATACCCTTTTAGGGATAGATTTCAAATAGCTCTGATATAGCAGAAACCACTAAATTATGAAATTGCTAAATTGGGAATTGTATTTCAACCCAGAACAAGAAATGTGCTTGAACGGACACTAAATAACTCGCCCAGCTACAGCACTAGGGACAGATTTAGCGGGATATAAATTTGAGGCCTAGTACTTAGGCGCTGGGTGACAGGTATGGGTTTAGTGCCAGAATTAGACTTGGAAATACACAGTAGCGGGTGTGTGTGAAGTTATTCTGAATGACCCAATGTGCACCTTGAATATTATATACCCTTTTAGGGATAGATTTCAAATAGCTCTGATATAGCAGAAACCACTAAATTATGAAATTGCTAAATTGGGAATTGTATTTCAACCCAGAACAAGAAATGTGCTTGAACGGACACTAAATAACTCGCCCAGCTACAGCACTAAGGACAGATTTAGCGGGATATAAATTTGAGGCCTAGTATTTAGGCGCTGGGTGACAGGTATGGGTTTAGTGCCAGAATTAGACTTGGAAATACACAGTAGCGGGTGTGTGTGAAGTTATTCTGAATGACCCAATGTGCACCTTGAATATTATATACCCTTTTAGGGATAGATTTCAAATAGCTCTGATATAGCAGAAACCACTAAATTATGAAATTGCTAAATTGGGAATTGTATTTCAACCCAGAACAAGAAATGTGCTTGAACGGACACTAAATAACTCGCCCAGCTACAGCACTAAGGACAGATTTAGCGGGATATAAATTTGAGGCCTAGTATTTAGGCGCTGGGTGACAGGTATGGGTTTAGTGCCAGAATTAGACTTGGAAATACACAGTAGCGGGTGTGTGTGAAGTTATTCTGAATGACCCAATGTGCACCTTGAATATTATATACCCTTTTAGGGATAGATTTCAAATAGCTCTGATATAGCAGAAACCACTAAATTATGAAATTGCTAAATTGGGAATTGTATTTCAACCCAGAACAAGAAATGTGCTTGAACGGACACTAAATAACTCGCCCAGCTACAGCACTAGGGACAGATTTAGCGGGATATAAATTTGAGGCCTAGTATTTAGGCGCTGGGTGACAGGTATGGGTTTAGTGCCAGAATTAGACTTGGAAATACACAGTAGCGGGTGTGTGTGAAGTTATTCTGAATGACCCAATGTGCACCTTGAATATTATATACCCTTTTAGGGATAGATTTCAAATAGCTCTGATATAGCAGAAACCACTAAATTATGAAATTGCTAAATTGGGAATTGTATTTCAACCCAGAACAAGAAATGTGCTTGAACGGACACTAAATAACTCGCCCAGCTACAGCACTAAGGACAGATTTAGCGGGATATAAATTTGAGGCCTAGTATTTAGGCGCTGGGTGACAGGTATGGGTTTAGTGCCAGAATTAGACTTGGAAATACACAGTAGCGGGTCTGTGTGAAGTTATTCTGAATGACCCAATGTGCACCTTGAATATTATATACCCTTTTAGGGATAGATTTCAAATAGCTCTGATATAGCAGAAACCACTAAATTATGAAATTGCTAAATTGGGAATTGTATTTCAACCCAGAACAAGAAATGTGCTTGAACGGACACTAAATAACTCGCCCAGCTACAGCACTAAGGACAGATTTAGCGGGATATAAATTTGAGGCCTAGTATTTAGGCGCTGGGTGACAGGTATGGGTTTAGTGCCAGAATTAGACTTGGAAATACACAGTAGCGGGTGTGTGTGAAGTTATTCTGAATGACCCAATGTGCACCTTGAATATTATATACCCTTTTAGGGATAGATTTCAAATAGCTCTGATATAGCAGAAACCACTAAATTATGAAATTGCTAAATTGGGAATTGTATTTCAACCCAGAACAAGAAATGTGCTTGAACGGACACTAAATAACTCGCCCAGCTACAGCACTAGGGACAGATTTAGCGGGATATAAATTTGAGGCCTAGTATTTAGGCGCTGGGTGACAGGTATGGGTTTAGTGCCAGAATTAGACTTGGAAATACACAGTAGCGGGTGTGTGTGAAGTTATTCTGAATGACCCAATGTGCACCTTGAATATTATATACCCTTTTAGGGATAGATTTCAAATAGCTCTGATATAGCAGAAACCACTAAATTATGAAATTGCTAAATTGGGAATTGTATTTCAACCCAGAACAAGAAATGTGCTTGAACGGACACTAAATAACTCGCCCAGCTACAGCACTAAGGACAGATTTAGCGGGATATAAATTTGAGGCCTAGTATTTAGGCGCTGGGTGACAGGTATGGGTTTAGTGCCAGAATTAGACTTGGAAATACACAGTAGCGGGTGTGTGTGAAGTTATTCTGAATGACCCAATGTGCACCTTGAATATTATATACCCTTTTAGGGATAGATTTCAAATAGCTCTGATATAGCAGAAACCACTAAATTATGAAATTGCTAAATTGGGAATTGTATTTCAACCCAGAACAAGAAATGTGCTTGAACGGACACTAAATAACTCGCCCAGCTACAGCACTAGGGACAGATTTAGCTGGATATAAATTTGAGGCCTAGTATTTAGGCGCTGGGTGACAGGTATGGGTTTAGTGCCAGAATTAGACTTGGAAATACACAGTAGCGGGTGTGTGTGAAGTTATTCTGAATGACCCAATGTGCACCTTGAATATTATATACCCTTTTAGGGATAGATTTCAAATAGCTCTGATATAGCAGAAACCACTAAATTATGAAATTGCTAAATTGGGAATTGTATTTCAACCCAGAACAAGAAATGTGCTTGAACGGACACTAAATAACTCGCCCAGCTACAGCACTAAGGACAGATTTAGCGGGATATAAATTTGAGGCCTAGTATTTAGGCGCTGGGTGACCGGTATGGATTTAGTGACAGAATTAGACTGGGATATGGCCAAAAAATAAACAGACTATTGCTGGTTAAATGCACTTGGTGTGACAGCTTCACCCTAATGTAGGCTTTAGCCAAAAAACAACCACACCATTGAGGGTTAAATGCACTTGGTGACAGGCGCAGCTTGCCCCTGATTTAGTATATGGCCAAAAAATGAACAGACTATTGCTGGTTAAATGCACTTGGTGTGACAGCTTCACCCTGATGTAGGCTTTAGCCAAAAAACAACCACACCATTGAGGGTTAAATGCACTTGGTGACAGGCGCAGCTTGCCCCTGATTTTGTATATGGCCAAAAAATGAACAGACTATTGCTGGTTAAATGCACTTGGTGTGACAGCTTCACCCTGATGTAGGCTTTAGCCAAAAAACAACCACACCATTGAGGGTTAAATGCACTTGGTCGCAGCTTGTGCTGGCGCACCACAAGACACAAAATGGCCGCCGATCACCCCAGAAAAATGTGACTGACAAACGGTCTGGGCAGCCTAAAAACAGTGAGCAATTGAGGATCAGCAGCTCAATGATCCACAGCTGCAGATCGATCAGTTAATCAAGTCCTTTGGAGGAGTTAATCTGCCTAATCTCGCCCTACTGTCGCAGCCGCAACCTCTCCCTACGCTAATCAGAGCAGAGTGACGGGCGGCGCTATGTGACTCCAGCTTAAATAGAGGCTGGGTCACATGGTGCTCTGGCCAATCACAGCCATGCCAATAGTAGGCATGGCTGTGATGGCCTCTTGGGGCAAGTAGTATGACGCTTGTTGATTGGCTGCTTTGCAGCCTTTCAAAAAGCGCCAAGAAAGCGTCACAAAAGCGCGAAGAAAGCGACGAACACCGAACCCGAACCCGGACTTTTACGAAAATGTCCGGGTTCGGGTCCGTGTCACGGACACCCCAAAATTCGGTACGAACCCGAACTATACAGTTCGAGTTCGCTCATCCCTAGTCAGTATGTCTAATTTAAGTAAGTTTCTGGTGTTGAGTGAAACAAAGCATCCGAAGCGGAATTCCATCTGATGTTTAGGAAAAAATCTATTTGCTGCAAAGCCAAATTTCTTTGCGCTTCGTGGTAACGAATCAGATTTTTTCTAACATGGCTGCTGCACGTGTTACAAAGTGAAAATGAGAAGCCCAGGAACTCAAAATGACCCATAATGTAATGCAGCTAGCTAATCAGCAGATAGCCATCCCTTGTGATGTCACAGCACTTTTAAAAGTTTCATCCCGCGTGGTCTCCACCATTTCACTATGAGCTGAGCTTAGGCAGAGATGTTGCAAGTGCTTATGCGCTAATTATAGTGTTTCAGAAAGCTTTTAATTGTAGAATATTAGATGCGGAGAGTTCAGGAACAGTGTAGGGAGATCATAGGGAGAGTTTTTAGACACTGTAGGGAGAGCATAGAGAGATTGCAAGGACAGTGCAGGTTGAGTGCAATCGCCCTGAGCATCTTGTTCACCTGCTGCCACAATCCTAGTTAAACAGTTAATTTATATATAGAATAACTGTGCCTCAGTATGAAAGGCGATCAAATATATCGCCGTCTGCATCTTTTTGAACTGCTTACACATTTGCATTTAATCTCTTAGTTTATATATAGAATTACTGTGCCTCATAATAATGGGCAATCTAATATATCACTGTCTGCATCTTGTTGAACTGCTTTCACATTTGCAGTTAAACGGACCCTTCAAGGTATACAAAACTGATTTTTACAAACGTTGTTAACCCTTTAGGTGTTCCACAAGAATTATTGGAAAATAGAGATGAAATTTCAGAATTTCACTTTTTGGGCAGATTTTCCATTTTAATCATTTTTTTTCCAGTTACAAAGCAAGGAATAACAGCCAAACAAAACTCTATATTTATGGTCCTGATTCTGTAGTTTACAGAAATCCCCCATATATGGTCGTAAACTACTTTACGGGAACAGGGTATTGCGCAGAAGGAAAGTAACGCCATACGGTTTTTGGAAGGCAGATTTTGCTGGACTGTTTTTTTGACACCATGTCCCATTTGAAGCCCCCTTGATGCACGATAGAATTGAAACTCCAAAAAAGTGACCCCATTTTGGAAACTATGGGATAAGATGGCAGTTTTGTTGGTACTATTTTAGGGCACATATGATTTTTGGTTACTCTATATTACACTTTTCGTGAGGCAAGATAACAAGAAATAGCTGTTTTGGCACAGTTTTTAATTTTGTTATTTACAACATTCATCTGACAGGTTAGATCATGTGGTAATTTTATAGAGTAGGTTGTCACGGACACGACAATACCAAATATGACAACTTTTTTATTTTTTTGTTTCAGTTTTACATAACAAAGCATTTTTGAAAGCCGTAGTTTTATTTATTTTATTTTTTCAGGATGAGATGATGGTTTGATTGGCACTATTTTAGGGTGCATATGAATTTTTGATCGCTTACAGTATTCACCTGAGGGGTTAGGTCATGTGATATTTTTATAGAGCATGTTATTACGGATGCGGCAATACCTAATATGTCAACTTTTTATTTATTTATGTAAGTTTTACACAATAATATCATTTTTTTTTAATTCCTTTTTTTACATCGTTTTCATAATTTTTTTTTACAATGTTCACCTGAGGGTTTAGTTCATGTGATATTTTTATAGAGCGGGTTTTTACAGACGCGGAAATACCTAATATGTATACTTTATTTTACTTAAGTTTTACACAATAACAACATTTTAAAACAAAAAAAACAAACTATGTTTTAGTGTCTCCATATTCTGAGCCATAGTTTTTTATTTTTTGGGTGATTGTCTTAGGTAGGGGCTCATGTTTTATGGGATGAGGTGATGGTTAGATTGGTACTATTTTGGTGGGCATACACCTTTTTGATCGCTTGGTGTTGTACTTTTAGTGATGTAAGGTGACAAAAAATTGTTTATTTAGCACAGTTTTTATTACATTTTTTGGACAGTGTTCATCTGAGAGATTAGGTCATGGGATATGTTTATAGAGCTGGTCGATACGGACACGGCGATACCTAATATGTCTACTTTTCTTTTTTTCCTTATTTTTTACAATTTTTTTTAAACTTTATTTGGGGAAAATGACATTTTGTTTTTTTTACTTTATTTTTTCAACTTTTTTTCACTTTATTTTTTGTCCCACTTTGGGACTTCAACTTTTGGTGGTCCGATCCCATTTGCAATGCATTCCAATACTTCTGTATTGGAATGCATTGCCTTTAAGTGAAATACAGTGTGTATGTAATGACCGGCGTCACGCACAGGGAGGGAAAAGGGAAAGCCCTGCCCAAGGGAGAGGGAAAGGTGGTGACCCCTGACTCACCTTGCGGCTGGCACCTGACTGCCCTGACGTCCCTAGACGGGTTCCTCACCCGTGCGGCGATCACGTGCCTAAACCCTGGCTTTCCCTAAAATGAGCCCTAGATAGTGAACGGGCCGGTGGGATCGCTAGTCCGCACCACTGACACTAAGAGGAAAACACTAAGGAGAGGACAGACAATACAGACAAACACATAAACCCAGGTGGGCGACCACAGCAGACCCCAAAGGTCCAACAGGGATCCAGAGGGAAACGTTCTGGACCAACAACCAGAGAACGCAGCAACACAGCTCCAGTGGGTCAGTATAGAAGTCCAGGCAGGAAGCTCTATATCTGGCAACCAGAGAAGTGTGAGAGGGGAATAAAAGGAGGTTGGGAGTGCTGGACAAGGAACAGCTGAGGAGAAGGAGCTACGGATCCCTGAGTGAGCCAAAAAGGGTTGCAAAGCAAACCCAGAAAGCTACCATAAGGAAACAGCCCTATCTTACATAGAGCGCGCAGCCAACCGCTGCAACTTCCTGACCCCGGGTATAACGGAGTCAGGCGTGGGTCTTGACACCCTCGTGACAGTACCCCCCTCTCTATGAGGGGCCTCCGGACACTCACGACCAGGTCTCTAAGGATGAGAGGCATGAAAAGCCCGAACTAGCCTGTCGGCGTTTACCTCAGATGCAGGAACCCACATTCTTTCCTCGGCACCGTAACCTCTCCAATGCACCAGATATTGAAGAGAGCGGCGGACCCGACGAGAATTAACAATTTTGGATATCTGAAACTCTAGATTACCATCCACAACAACAGGAGGGGGTGGCAGCGGTGACGGTTCTAGAGGTGGAACATATTTTTTGAGTAACGACTTATGAAAGACGTTATGGATTTTAAAAGTCTGAGGTAGCTCCAGGCGAAAAGCCACAGGGTTGATGATGGCTACAATTTTGTAAGGGCCAATGAACCTAGGACCCAGTTTCCAAGAGGGAACCTTCAATTTAATATTCCTAGTAGACAACCACACATAGTCATTCACTCCTAGGTCCGGACCTGGCGACCGTCTCTTATCAGCCATGCATTTGTATTTACCTCCCATATTTTTCAAGTTAGCTTGCACCTTCTGCCATACCGATGAAAGAGATGACGAAAACCGTTCCTCTTCGGGAACCCCAGAAGACCCCCCCTCTTTGAAAGTACAGAATTGGGGATGAAAACCATATGCACCAAGAAATTGTGACTTGCCAGTGGATTCCTGACGACGATTATTTATGGCAAACTCAGCTAACGGTAAATATGATGACCACAACTCTTGGTTTTCAGACACAAAACATCTTAGATATGTCTCAAGGTTTTGGTTGGTACGCTCAGTCTGTCCATTCGACTGAGAATGGAAAGATGAGGAAAACGACAAGTGTACCCCCAAACGGGAACAAAAATATTTCCAAAATTTAGAAATAAACTGGGTACCCCGATCCGAAACAACATCGGAAGGGACCCCGTGAAGCTTCACGATTTCACTGATGAATACCTGAGCAAGAGTCTTAGCATTAGGTAGTGCGGGTAACGCAATGAAGTGTACAATTTTGCTAAACCTGTCCACTACTACCAAAATAACTGTTTTACCCGCAGACAAAGGTAAGTCAGTGATAAAATCCATTGACAGATGTGTCTATGGTCTATTGGGAATGACGAGTGGTAATAGAGACCCTGCAGGACGTGTATGCGAAACATTTGCGCGCGCACAGGTAGAACAAGAAGACACAAAATCCGATACATCCTGACGCAACCTTGGCCACCAAAAACGACGAGACAATAGCTCCAAGGTTGCTTTACTACCCGGGTGCCCAGCAAGTGCCGAATTATGATGTTCCCTTAATAATTCGAAACGCAGGTTCAACGGTACAAACAATTTCTCTGAGGGGCAAGAGACCGGGGCGTCCCCCTGGGCCTCTAACACCTTCCCCTCCAGAGCAGAGTGTACCGCAGAAACAACCACTCCTCTTTGAAGAATGGGTACCGGATCACTCACATTACCCCCTCCAGGGAAACAACGAGATAGTGCATCAGCCTTGGTATTTTTTGCCCCAGGACGATAGGTAATAACAAAGTTAAACCTGGTAAAAAATAGCGACCACCTAGCTTGTCTAGGAATGAGACGCTTAGCTGATTCGAGGTACAGAAGATTTTTGTGGTCCGTAATCACAGTGACAGGGTGGACTGCCCCCTCTAAAAAGTGACGCCATTCTTCAAACGCTAGTTTAATAGCTAATAGTTCCCTATTGCCAATATCGTAGTTCTTTTCTGCTGCAGATAGTTTTTTAGAAAAGAAAGAGAGGAAAAAGCAACTTTAGCGGCGTCAGACCATTTAGAAAAATAAGTCCCCTTCCTAGTCATGTCAGTAAGGGGTTTTACAATAACTGAATAATTTTTTATGAATTTCCTATAGAAATTTGCGAAGCCCAAGAACCGTTGCAGTGCTTTGAGGTTCTCAGGAAGATCCCAATCTAAAATTGCCTGGACCTTCCTAGCATCCATACGGAAACCTGAAGCAGATAAAAAATAACCTAGGAATTGTATCTCCTGAACGGCGAAGACACATTTTTCTATTTTAGCATATAATTTATTCGTCGGTAGGACCTGCAGTACTTTTCTGACATGCGCCTCATGTGTTCTCAGATCAGACGAATAAATTAAAATATCATCTAGGTATATTACCACAAACCTGCCGATTAGATGACTAAAAATGTCATTAACGAAATGTTGAAAGACGGCAGGAGCATTGGTCAGACCGAAAGGACATAACTAGATTTTCATAATGCCCCTCAGGGGTGTTAAAAGCTGTCTTCCACTCATCCCCCTCCTTGATACGAATCAGATTGTAGGCCCCCCTAAGATCAAGTTTGGAGAACCACCTAGCACCCTCAATCTGGTTAAACAGGTCAGGAATGAGAGGAAGAGGGTATGGGTCTCGGATGGTTATCCGATTTAATTCGCGAAAATCTAGGCAAGGACGCAGACCCCCATCTTTCTTTTTAACGAAGAAAAACCCTGCAGCCACGGGTGAAGAAGAGGGTCTGATGTGTCCCTTAGCCAAGCTCTCGGAGATATAATCTTTCATGGCTTGTCTCTCTGGACCCAAAAAATTATACAACCTAATCTTGGGTAATTTTGCGCCGGGAATAAGGTTAACCGGGCAATCATAAGGACGGTGAGGTGGTAACTTCTGACAACCCTTTTCAGAAAAAACGTCCTCAAAATCCGAAATAAATGTAGGTAGGGTAGTTATGGAGGTGACTAAGCAATTGCTATTTAAGCAATTTTCTCTGCAATGCTCACTCCACTCAGATATCTCCGTGGCCTGCCAATCCACCACTGGATTGTGTGCTACCAACCAGGGAAGGCCCAGCACTACCGGCGTGGGAAGCCCCTCCAGAACATAACATGAAAGCATCTCGTTATGGTGGTCCCCTACCCGAAGGTGTAAATTATGAACAATGTGAGTGAGGTTTCTCTGAGACAGAGGAGCAGAATCAATAGCGAATATGGGAATAGGTCTCTGTAGCGTACAGAGAGACAAACCCATAGTGCGGGGAAAATGGGCATCTATCAAATTTACCCCTGCTCCACTGTCTAGAAAGAAAGAAATAGTCTCCGTCTTAACACCAAAAACAATAACCGCTGGCAACACAAATTGCGATGTACGTATGGAGGAAACATATACCCCCCGGCTGACATCCTCCACACAGCCTGGGGTTAGTAGTTTTCCGACGGTCTTTTTGTTTCTGAGGAAAGAAGGACAGACATTAATGAAATGACCCCTCTCCCCCCCAAAAAAAAAAAAAACACGCCTACGGCGAACCTCAGGAGGACGGACCTGACGAGTGGTTCCTCCTAGCTGCATAGGCTCGTCTAAGTCCGTACAGACTAACTGCTGCTTGGGAGGGGTTACCAATTGCTCCGGTTTTTTCAACCTGTCCCTAAGGCGTCTATCAATTCGGATAGAAAGGGACATAACCGCATCAAGGGAAAAGGGGGTCTCATATAATGCAAGCGCGTCCTTAACCCTTTCGGATAACCCAGAGCAGAACTGACTCCTGAGAGCCGGGTCGTTCCATTGGGTATCCGTAGCCCACCTACGGAAGTCAGAGCAATACTCCTCTACCGGCCGCTCTCCTTGTAGGAGTCTCCGTAATCTTGATTCAGCCAGTGCGACTCGGTCAGGGTCGTCATATATGAGACCCAAGGCCCCGAAAAACTCATCCACTGACCGAAGAGCCTGGGAATCAGTGGGTAAAGAGAACGCCCAGGACTGCGGGTCCCCCTGCAGCAGGGAAATAACAACCCCCACCCGCTGTTCTTCATTACCAGAGTAGTAAGGGCGCAGTTTAAAATATAATTTACAGGCCTCACGGAATGTCAAAAACTTGTCCCTTCCCCCAGAAAATCTGTCAGGGAGAGAGACCTTGGGTTCCGCAACAACCTGGTTACCAGTAGCAACCACTGGGCTTGCGGTCAGTTGTAATTGCTGCTGTTGCTGGAGGACCGACGCCTTCAATCCTGCCACCTCCAAAGACAGGCCATGAAATTGTTTGGACAGAGCAGCAATTGGATCCATACTGGATTCTAAGTAGGTAAAAAAAAATATTATTATTTATTATTATTTTTTTTACCTACACAAAAAAAGGGCCAGATATAATTTCACGCACAGGGAGGGAAAAGGGAAAGCCCTGCCCAAGGGAGAGGGAAAGGTGGTGACCCCTGACTGCCCTGACGTCCCTACACGGGTTCCTCACCCGTGCGGCGATCACGTGCCTAAACCCTGGCTTTCCCTAAAATGAGCCCTAGATAGTGAACTGGCCGGTGGGATCGCTAGTCCGCACCACTGATACTAAGAGGGAAACACCAGGGAGAGGACAGACAATACAGACAAACACATAAACCCAGGTGGGCGACCACACCAGACCCCAAAGGTCCAACAGGGATCCGGAGGGAAACGTTCTGGACCAACAACCAGAGAACGCAGCAACACAGCTCCAGTGGGTCAGTATAGAAGTCCAGGCAGGAAGCTCTATATCTGGCAACCAGAGAAGTGTGAGAGGGGAATATAAGGAGGTTGGGAGTGCTGGACAAGGAACAGCTGAGGAGAAGGAGCTACGGATCCCTGAGTGAGCCAAAAAGGGTTGCAAAGCAAACCCAGAAAGCTACCATGAGGAAACAGCCCTATCTTACATAGAGCGCGCAGCCAACCGCTGCGACTTCCGGACCCCGAGTATAACGGAGTCAGGCGTGGGTCTTGACACCCTCGTGACAGTGTATTACACATACAGCTCATGCCATTTTTTGACACCTTACATCACAAAATGTGTAATAGCAAGCGATCAAAATAGTGCCAATCAAACCGTCATCTCATCCCGCAAAAATCATACCTTACCCAAGATAATCGCCCAAAAACTTAAAAAAACTATGGCTCTCGGACTATGGAGACACTAAAACAACAGTGCCAAAACAGCTATTTCTTGTTACCTTGACTCACAAAAAGTGAAATATAGAGCAACCAAAAATCATATGTACCAACAAAACTGCCACCTTATCCCGTAGTTTCCAAAATGGGGTAACTTTTTTGGAGTTTCTACTCTAGGGGTGCATCAGGGGGGCTTCAAATGGGACATGGTGTCAAAAAACCAGTCCAGCAAAATCTGCCTTCCAAAAACCGTATGTCATTCCTTTCCTTCTGCGCCCTGCCGTGTGCCCGTACAGCAGTTTACGACCACATATGGGGTGTTTCTGTAAACTACAGAATCAGGGCCATAAATATTGAGTTTTGTTTGGCTGTTAACCCTTGCTTTGTTACTGGAAAAAATGGATTAAAATGGAAAATTTGCCCAAAAATCTAAATTCAGAAATGTTATCTCCATTTGCCATTAACTCTTGTGGAGCACCTAAAAGGTTAACAACGTTTGTAAAATCAGTTTTGAATACCTTGAGGGGTGTAGTTTCTAGAATGGGGTCATTTTTGGGTGGTTTCTATTATGTAAGCCTCACAAAGTAACTTCAGACCTGAACTGGTCCTTAAAAAGTGGGTTTATTAAAATTTTTAAAAGATTTCAAGATTTGCTTCTAAACTTCTACGCCTTGTAACATCCCCAAAAAATAAAATGTCATTCCCAAAATGATCCAAACATAAAGTAGACATATGGGGAATGTAAAGTAATAACTATTTTTGTAGGTATTTTTTATAGAGAAATTGAAACTTGGAAACTTGCTAATTTTTCAAAATTTCTGGTAAATTTGGTATTTTTTTTATAAATTATTTATTTTTTTTACTCTATTTTACCAGTGTCATGAAGTACAATATTACAGTATTATCTCAGAATGGCCTGTATAAGTAAAAGCGTTTTAAAGTTATTCACACATAAAGTGACACTGGCCAGATTTGCAAAAAATGGCCTGGTCCTTAAGGTGAAAATGAGTCCGTTCCTTTACCCTAAGTTTACACCTGAGCGTTTTACAGCGCGTTCCTACGTGGTGTAAAACGCTCAACAAGGAGAAACCAATGCTTCCCTAAGGGAATGGTTCTCACCTGGGCGTTTTACAGCGCGTACGATCGCGCTGTAAAACGCCCGACGCTCAAACAAGTTCTTGAGCTTTTTTGGGGCGTTTTGTCGCGCGTTCCCGTACATAGATTTTCGGGAACGCGCGACAATGTATGTTCGCCTGTCTCTGTATGCGCGATTGTAAACGCCGGTACAATCGCGCATACAGAGCGCTCCTTTCAGAACGCTCAGGTGTGAACCCAGGGTAAGGGGTTAAATAAATTGAATCCCCACCCCCCAAAAAAAAATAAAAAATAAGAAAGTAAAAGTAAATTGCAACCATATGGTAAGTGAATATATGTAAATGGACAATTGAGGCTTGATGCTTAATTTCACCTTAATACACATAGGTGGATTGCTGCCATACCTTGTGTATTGCTGCAGTAATCACATAAAAAATCTGTAAAAATTGGGGGAATAATGAAAGTATTTGCTTGCAGGTAGCTGCTTTTCAGGTCTACATTAAAGTACCTGCACTTCTGATACCAGGAACAGCCAGTCACAGCTCCTTTCTTCTCTCTCCCTGGCTATCAGCTTCCCTGCTTGTCTGTCTGTATTCTACAAAAAACAACAACTCTTCTTTAGAATCCTAGCCTTTCCCGTCAATCTCCCTGGCAATAAGCTTGATTGATTTTGCACTGTCCCTGACTCCCTAAGATCGTTTTCCTGGCAGACACTATCACACACATCCACGCTTATTCACAGCCCAGCACAGGATGGCGTTCTGCTTGTTCTACAAGAGCACATCCTTGGCTGCTCCAGCACTGAGTGAATCATCCAGGCTGTCAGCCTTGGAGCCAATCAGGGCATGCCCTCCCCCACCCCCTCTTAGAATCATGTGAGAACCCTTCTTATTTCTTCTAGTGCTTTTTTCCTCCCAACAAGTGCAGTAGATTCATCCATAACAAATCTGAAAATCTTCCGGTTTGTCTGCCATCAGAAAAATAGCAAAGTTCGGACTGAACCTAGTCCTTACTTTCCACCTTCCTGCCCTATTATATGCTATAAACTGAAGTACTTATTTTTTTTATTGAAATGTGAATTGCACTATAGAAATTAAGGGTTAATGTTCTATCCACAAAGAATGCAGAAGGCAAATAAATGAAAAATACGATCAAGCGCATCAAGTCTTAGGTAGTCATTTATTGAACAGAAATACAGCGTTATTTGAGCGGCAAACTGCAACTTCTTCCCGCTCACGCCAGGTCTAAGAAAATGGCCGTGGAGTGGGCGTAATTTTTTCATGTGTAGAATATTGTCAAAATTTAGGTGTGGTGGTGGATCTTAATGTGACACCACCACATATAGACGCTTCCCCTCTGATCAGACCCCTATTTTTAGGCAACAATTGCCTGTACTTCTCAATGAAGCCCTGAGGGACAAGCTTATTAATAAAGCTGAATTGGACTTCCTGTTACCGAAGTTTTCTGTTCGTGCTGGGTTTTACAGCTTACCTAAGCTTCATAAACAGAGCACACCGATGAAAGGCAGGCCCATTGTATCCGGCATTGGTAGCCTCACGGACAATATTAGTACATATATTGACGTGATACTGAGGCCATTTGTGGCAAGTTTACCATCCTTTGCCCGTGATACAATGGATGTCCTACAGCTCCTTGAGGGTATTCAATGTGATGAAGACACGGGGCTTGCTAGCCTAGATGTGGAGGCCTTGTACAGCTCCATTCCACATGACACCGGTTGTTTAGCTGTGCGGGCCTTCCTTCAATAGAGGGACGAACATTTTTATCTACACAACACTTTCGTGATGGAGCTATTGGACTTCGTCCTGAGTCACAACGTGTTCCTCTTTGACTGTCAAATTTTCCACCAGCTCAGGGGAGTCGCGATGGGCAGTCCGTGTGCCCCTACTTACGCAAATCTCTACCTGGGCTGGTGGGAAAGAGAGGTCGTCTTCAGTGAAGCTATGGAACAGTACACGTCTGGACCATATATATCGACAACGTGTTTATACTGTGGAAGGGGACCAAGGATTGTTTTACCCAATTTTTAGCTGAGCTCAACAATAATCAGCTAGGTTTGTTTTTTACATCTGACATCAATGAGCGTGAAATCACGTTCTAGGATCTGACTGTTGCTATAAGGACAGATAAGAAGATCATTACTAATCTGTTCCGCAAGCAGACTGCTAGTAACAGCCTGCTGAGGTGGGATAGTGGCCATCCCCTGGCCCTCAGGAGTGGCATTCCCAAGGGCCAATACCTGAGGGCTAGGAGAAATTGCTCAGAAATGAGGGATTTCAAGGTGGCCGCAAATGATCTGAGGACACGGTTTATGCGTAGGGGCTATCCTCAGCAAACACTCAAAAGAGCATACCATCACTCCATGAGTGTTAGCCGTGATCAACTACTAGTCCCTAAGCAGAAGTTGCTTGGTCAGAATATTCCAAGGATTATAGCTATGTACGATAAAGCGGAGAAACAGGTACGTGAGATGCTTCAGAGACATTGGCCTATCTTACAGTCAGATCCTGATATTGGTGAGTTAGTGTCAGATCGTCCCCCTATCAAATATCGGCGCAGTTCTAACATACGCGATCGTCTGGTTCATAGCACTTACCTACATCCAACACCTGATACATGGCTCAAAAATACACTAACTGGGACTTTTCCATGTGGAGCATGTATTATCTGTGGTAACATCATGAAAGGGACATTCTTCACTAATCATGTGACTAAGGAAAGATTCTCCATAAGATCTTTCATTAGATGCACATCAGTGGGAGTTGTGTATCTATTGACTTGCCAATGTGGTGTACAGTATGTGGGTAAGACCAGACGTGAACTGTGGAGACGCATTGGTGAACATCTACTTGATATCAAAAATAAACGTGACACATCTGTGGCACGCCATGTCTGTGATCATCATGGCGGTAATCCAGATGTGCTGAAGGTCCAGGGGATTGAACACATTGTGACATCCATTCGCGGAGGGGACATTGATGCAAAAAAACTAATGGATTTTTAAGTTAGATACTGTACACCCTAAGGGATTGAATGAGGCAGTCTCATTCTCCTGCTTTATTTAAGAGATTATGGGACAGTAGATATGGTCTATCACTTTGCCACTACCAGATGTTCTGGTCGTGACATACGCAGAGTGTGTCCCTCAATTTGTCATCATCCCAAAATATGCATGGGGTGGTATATTTCACTCTAGATGACTTCCTCTTTAAATATGGCTGTTTGTGCTTTTATTTGATGCATTAAACTGTGTCACTTCTCTTACATAGGCCTCCTTTATACAGGCTGTCTAATTCTTCACAGCGATGTCACTTGACTATACATACCGCATTCGATTGTTCCCCCATATAATTGAGCATACTTGCGCTCCTCCCCGTGATTGTATTACGCTGCATTGTGCGACGGCCACGTCAGGGAGCGTGTCAGATTGGTAACTGACGCCGGCACACACCTTCTGGAAGCGGGTGTTAGATTATTTATATCCGGCGTGTGTTTGGCCGCATACGGCCATCACAGCGCCAGTGTATGCACGCTACAATGCGGCAGCTTCATTTAGATCTGACACTGTGACGAATTATGTTCGCTCCTGATGACACATGACATATAGTAGTCATGTGGAAACGCGTAGAGCGATTTGTTGTGTCTTTTATCGCTTAATAAATGGGGCAGCTCTAATAAGTGATAATCCATTCACACTGGCTGCCTCACTCCGAGCGTATTGAAGCGTCACATACCGCTCACTTATCAGGGTAGCGCTATTAGGGTGTACCAGAACCGAGTATAGCTGCTTCAACTGCACTGACTATCCACCGTATAGCTCAAACACATGAGCAATAGAAGTTACTAGGTGGATTAGATCAGTACTGTCAGTCCCTGTATTAAGTGTAGTGTCATTGTTACCCTGTAGGTACAGGCTACACGTTTATCAGTGTGTTCCAATACTGTGCTCATTAGTCAGGCTTTCAGAGTGTCGGATGGTCTATTACTTGATCCCTCTCCGCACTTCTGATTCCCTGTATGCCTGATTTTATCTATACCCTTCTGATTGAGTTTAATAAAGAGTTTATTATTTTCATACTTAACGTTCTATCAGGCTGATAATAATATTTCTATTGCACGTGTACCGCTATAATTACCTTATACTGTGAATTGGTGGTGTTGGATCTGCTGAAGTTATGAAGAGGCATGCGCCTCTTCATAACTCTGGAGGACCCACCTCTAGGTATAGGGGTCATTTAGACCGGCGTCTAAAATGCAAGTAAAAAATAAATGTGCCCCTTAGTCTACAAAGAGTAGCTCGAAGGGTAGTCTCTCTGATTATTATTATTTTTATTTATTTTTTGCATCATGATAAGTTGCTGGACTCAAATATATTTTTTTATGATGATAGAAGGTGATGAATCCAAATAAAAATGAGAAGAAATTATTTAAATGTTTTTTATTATTTTTTAGAAAGCTGTTAATATGATAGGTGTTAGTATCCAGTAACAGATCAACAATTGACAAGAAACACAGAGAAAGATTAGTTGGCAGCCATGGTGCTGGAGATCCAGGAGTTGTAGTTGCAGACCTTGGTGTAGACACCAGGATAGTTCTTGAGGGCACAGCCATATCCCCAAGAAACAATACCTTGGAGCTGTCCATTGCAGACCACGGGTCCACCAGAGTCACCCTGAGAAAATATAGAGACAAAATTTTAGACATTGTATCAACTGGAGGTAATGAATAATCTGTAGCTACTGTATATTCTGAGATGCGGCTACAGAAGTTTCCTTCCCAGAGATGTAAATTGTGGCTCTTGGGGCTCAATACAATCATGTAACATTTATAACAGTTGTGTCTTTCTAATATGGCACAAGGATCTTTGACCATCTTTCAGCATGTCCTGAGTGTGACCTTTGTACTCAATATAGCTACACCTCTGCTCCCTCAAATAGTGTCTCTCAAATATGGCATCTACAAATACTGTGGAATTTTCAATGAGCCTCTGTGATGTCCATACCAATTTTTCTAAAGAGGGAAACAATGTGGTTACACATTAATGCCAGAGCAGGATTTTGTCATTGAACTGTATTATTTTTTTAAATCAATACTATTGGACATAAAGTTTTGCCCTTCAAGCCTAACCCTGGTCTAAATCATCCTTTTAAGAATCTGCTATCCTCACAATATTGTTAAATTGCATAATTTAGAGAAACAAGTTTTAGATTTTTTATGATACATTCATATAAACACATTGTCATTATAGGTCTTATTTACGGCCTTTTGATGACTATATGTTCTCGTAACAGTCCACATTCTACAGTCACAGATCTGAAAGTTATGAGACAAAGAACATCTATTTACCTGGCAGGAATCCTGGCCTCCTGCCATGTATCCAACACAGATCATGTTGGTGGTGATCTCTCCTGGGTAGGCGCTGCTACACTGGGCGGCAGTCAGGATGGGGGCGTTCAGGCACTGCAGGAGGCTGGGCATGTTTGCTAAAAGTAAGTGAATAGAAAATATCAACAAATTGTATGTAGATAGAAACATAAAATGATCATTCACAGCGTTTGCACATTTTCTTTGACTTTTAGAGGGGTTTTCTGGAATTTTTTAACTGATAAACTATCCCACTGATAGGCGGAGTTCCAACATGTCGATTCCCCTGATGATCAACTGTTTGAGAAGGCACCGGCTAACATCTAAGAGCCAAAGCCTTCTCTCTGCTCACCAGGCACAGTGTCGTCCATTGTATAGAAACTATACTTGGTATTGCATCTCAGTGCATTAATGGGGCTGAGCTGAGCTTAAGATATGTGACCAATGACAAAGCTGTTAGAAGGCCGCGGTGCTATTGCAAGCATCAGTGCCTTCTCAAACAGCAGATTCCCGGTGTCAGGCCCACACCGATCAGATACTGATGACCTGATGACTGATGACGGGTAGATCATCACTTTTAAATTCTGGGAAAACCCTTTTAAGTTTTATGCTCCCTGATACAGTATGGTTTCTACACCATAGCAGTTCGTGGTTCATATCTATATGACACATATTGTTCCACACCTATAATATCCATTAATCATGGGTCTGTTACTATTTGCTACACATGAATTGTCAGCTGTGTACAGTGATCCACTTAAGCTTTATATATAAACAATATCAAAAAAGATCTATATTGGATCTGATATATTATGAGACCTATAAATACATAAAAAATTCTAAACAAACATCCTTTCAACAATTTCTACACCGAACAATCATTGAGGTCCTAGAAAATGTTTCATGTTTTACTCATTTAAGTCCATTCAAATTTTTTTTGATTTGTCTTAAAATGACTTCACTCATCATCAGCAAACTTCACCTTTGAAGAAACTTCAGCTCATTTGGTGTCAGTAATTCCCACCTCTGAGTAAACTCCATCTTATATTGTGTCAATAATCACTACTCATTTTTACTTGCCGTTCCAGTAACATTATTGGCAGTACTTGACTTACTTCCACTGCTGAGGGTGTTGCCCCATCCAGAGATCAGACAGCTGGTTCCAGAAGCGGCGCAGCCACCGGGCAGACCAACAGTCTTGACGTAAGAGTTGAGGGTGGCGGGAGAGGCCAACTTGATCAACATGATGTCGTTGTCCAGGGTTCTGGAGTTGTAGCTTCCATGTCTGATGACTCTGGCAGAGTTGATGAACTGTTCGGTGCCTTCACTGGAAAAGATGTTGTGTTCTCCCAGTCTCACCTGCATGCTCCTGCAAAAATTTGTCAAATACATTTGCAATCCTAAATTTATTTAATAAGTATTTAAAAATGCATTAGTGTTTTTGGGTAAATATTTTTGCTTTCTTTCAGAAACAGCACCATAGTTGTCCATACACCTTAAATGGTATTGCAATTTATTTTCACCCAAGTAAATGCCCTGTTTCTTCAGATGTGTGATGAAAAAAAAATGGAAATCTAATACTTTTTAGAAGTTATTTTTCGATGGTTGAACATGGGGCAGCTAATGTCACACATACAGTATATACATCGGTCTAATACATAATGGTGATAATTAGATAAATCACTATGTATTTGTGGCTCCAGTCCTTTGTCTTTCATTGTACTGGATTTTTTCTTTATATAAGCAAATTATAGAATATAGTTGGTAGACTCTATTTTCTATAAATGAGACTCTGTCCCAGTGAATCAAGACGTTAAAGAATCAAATTTGTGAAATTAGGCTAAAAGAGCAAGAAGATACTGAAATCTTAGCCATGTGTGATGATAGAGCTTTATCCTTAGTGCTGATGGCATAGATGTGTATGAAGTTTACTCTTAACCACCTAATCGAAGGTCTCTGTAAGAGCTGCTAGGATAGGAGGCCAGAATTAACCTTGTCCTTAAACCCCCATTCCTCGGAGCTACACTCAGTGGCACAATTTATACAAAATTTACTCTATACAGTGAATGCTCTGCTAACACTAACAGTTTATTATTTAGTACGGAATCCGCTCATTTCTAAAAACAAAAAAGTGTCAACAAAAAATGTGGAAGGACTTTATATTCATATATTGGTAATTCAATTGTGTCCTATCACGACCTTGTAACTGTAATATGAAACTCTTTGTATTCTATAAATTGGCAAAATTATAGAAAACGGGTACAAACATATTTTCTTTCACTTTGCCACATATAAAAAACATCTAAACATAATTTTTCCTTCTTTCAGTTAAAAGGTTTTTCATTAATAAAACACTGATGACCTGTTCTTATTATTGGCCATAAGTTTCTGATATATTCTGGTTATGACCCTCAGAGCCATTACCAATATTTAGAGAATTCAGATGCAATACATTTTTTAGTCCCACATAACTTGTCTAATGAATTGTCTCCCTTTTTTAGCAACCATTTTTACAAACAAAACTAGCTTCAAAACCTCGAATGGTTTCAATGCTTTGGGCGGCTCCACAATATAGAATAGTAACTGATAATGGCCAAAAGTTGATGTGACGTTGATGGTTTGGTCTTGGTCAAAATTCTGGTAACTTACGCCTTGTAGCAATGAGCAGCAGAGATCACCCAGAGGCTGGTGATCAAAGTACCTCCACAGAAGTGGTAGCCGGAGTTCAGAGATACTGCGTAGGGGACGGAGTAAGCAGAGCAGGTGTAACCTCCTACGATCTTATCATCATCCTCAAAAGCAGCTGAGAAAATACAAGGAGCCATATTATATACAGTTATATACATCATACATGTAGCAAGTTGAAAAAGTTAGCTTCTTTCCTCATAGAAAGCTGTAGAAAACTAAAAAGTATCAACGTGAACAATGTATGTATCATAGAAGACAGCCACTGAACTCACCAACTGCTCCGAGGAGCACACAGATCAGGAGGAGTTTCATAGTGGAAATTGATCCAGAATGAGTGTTGAGCGTAAACTACAGACATATATACCCACGGTCTATCATGATATCACCCCTCTACCCCCTGCTCACTTAAGGGAAAGTTAATTAATATCCGTATAATCTAAACTATTAAAGGAAAACTGTAGTTGAAGGTTATGTTCTGAATTTTCTTTTGACCTATTTGGTTGATATTTTTGTTACCTTGGGTTTGGATATTTTTATCCTGTAAGGTAAATCAGCATACAATATGTTGTTTGCCTTTATGTTGTGTTCCTGTAACTGATAAATTCTATGTGCGTGATGATGTCATGCTCTGAATGGGATTGGTAGAACTGAAATCAGATTTTATAATTAGAGTAGTTGCACCTAAAATCATGCTTTTGTCAGTATGTCTAATTTAAGTAAGTTTCTGGTGTTGAGTGAAACAAAGCATCCGAAGCGGATTTCCATCTGATGTTTAGGCCTCTTTCACACGGGCTTCATGTTTTTTAGCCGGATGCGTTCAGGGTGCGTTCAGTTAAAAGCTTGCGATTTTTCAGGCGAGTGCTGTCAGTTCATTATACGTTTGGCTCGCGTTCCGACGTTTTTCCCGTGCGTGTGACATCCGGATGGCATGCGTTTTTTTCAACGCGCGTTCAAAAAAACTGATCAATCCACTACATTCACCTGTAACTGCACACACCATATAAATACCCCCATCATGCATTGTTTTGTTGGACAGCTCCATTTTTTGGTGGAGTGGTTTGTGTGTTGATTGGTGTGTGTGTTTGTTAGTGGATTTTCCTTTGCAGGATGTCCACTTTCACCCTGTCATCCACTGACCATGTGTTTTTGCACTGGCTGGTCTCCCGCTGTTTTGGCGAACAGCCCGAAATGCTTGAGGAGGAGCCGCGGAGGAAGCGCATGTGGGTGCATCCAATACTTTCGCTGCGTGCCAGCAAAGGTATCTTTGTTGGCTTGTACGCTGAGCTCCGTGCGCACCCTCCAAAGTTCTTCAATTATTGCCGCATGTCGGTGTCTACGTTTGATCGTCTGTTGGAGGAGTTGAGGCCTTCCTTAACTTTTCAGGACACCAATATGCGGCGGAGTGTGTCACCTGAAGAACGGCTTATTATTACTTTAAGGTAAGACTATATATATTTTCATACTAAATACTTATTTAATGCCACCCTGTTTTCCAATACATAGTTGTTAGGTCAATGGCCTATGTATTGTAAAGTTTAAATATTATCTGCCTGAGTGCGTAAATGAAGTAGACCTGTATTGAAACTCCCTGATTTGTAGTGAGAAACTGTATGTGGTTAGATTAGTCACACCAGAATCCAGTTCCGCAGGGGTTAATTATTCAAATGCAGCCTGTAATGATGAGGACACCTCACCTGTGTGTGTATATGTTAATTGTCTTGAACTTTATCAAGGTTTAAATGCTATTCCTTATTTACTTTGATATCAGAATATAAATTATTTGTTAACTAAATATACCACTATGTGCTTGTTTCATTTATATTTACCAGCTACTTTTCCATTAAATAATGTCAAGTAATGTTGTCGATTTACCAACATATGCTATGAAAGTATCTAATTCCATTTTTTTTTCTTTTCAGATATTTGGCGACTGGTAATTCTTTTTCGTGTTTGCATTTTGTTTTTCGAATGGGCACTTCCACAATTGCTGGCGTGGTACGGGCTACATGTTCCGCCATTTGGTTGACACTGAAGGCTTCAGTGCTGCCACAACCAACCAGGCAGCAGTGGCTTGATATAGCCCATGGCTTCCAGGAAAGGGCTCAATTTCCGAATTGTATTGGTGCCCTTGACGGGAAGCACATACGGGTTAAGAAGCCACCGAACTCAGGGTCCCAATACTATAATTATAAGCAGTTTTTCTCTGTAGTTTTGTTGGCCTTGGCTGACACAAACTACAGGTTTATCATTGTAGATATTGGGTCCTATGGAAGTTCTGCAGATGCTCGCATCTTCAGGGCTTCCAGAATGGGTCGCTGGCTTCAGTCCAACCAACTGGACGTACCACAGCCAGCAAACCTTCCTGGCTCTACTGGGCCACCTGCGCCTTATGTGGTCGTAGGGGACGAGGGATTTTCCCTTTCTAGCCACCTGATGCGTCCTTATCCTCGACGCGGTTTGGATGCCAAGAAGCGCAATTTTAATTATCGGTTAAGTAGAGCCAGAAGGTTTGTGGAGTGCACATTCGGCATTTTTTCAAATAAATGGCGTGTTTTCCAGTCGTCAATACAGCTGGCACCACAAAATGTCAATCAGGTCATCAAGGCATGTGTAGTGCTGCATAACTACATACGCACCTATGAGGCCACACCAGAAGAAGATGCCCAAGTGTACAGTACACCATCATCAAGAGACACTTTACTACTTGGACGATCTGTATCTGCTGGACTCAGAGTGCGTGAATTTTATTCGGATTATTTTATGTCCCCTATCGGTTCTTTTCCATTTCCACAGTAGTCGTCAATTCATGGACTTTTGTGTTTGGCAGTCTATTTTCATAACCAGGATGGTTTGAGTTTAGTTCAGTTTTGCTTTTTGGAAGTTAGGGACTCGCAAGATAATGAGGACCCTTGACGTGGGTTGCGAGCTTACATATTTTGCCAAAAAAGAGTCGAATCTACCTGGTAGGTGAAATATGTACTAATACCTCATTTCTCTATTACCTCCAAAATGTGGCAAAATTTCTCTAATTTGGCCAAATGTTTTTTTTTCGGTTTGAGGAAAATCCCATTGAGAGGATTGAAACGTTGCATGCTTGGTGAATAACGTTTTTCATTTTTCCTACTACGTGGATGTGCTGCGGATTTTTTATTTTTTTATGTTTTGTATGTATGTATAATAAAACAAACTCATTTACATTTATTATGACCAACATTTTGATGTAAGAAGCCCTAAAAATAAAAACTATTGAACCTCAGTGTTTGTGTGCAAAATTAACTCTTCATATGTGTCCTATGTGGTTACTAATGTCTAGTCCAAATGTACTAGCTATATATTGTGGTATGTGTATGCACAATAAAATAAAATCACACACATTAGAAGCTTGAAAATAAAAATGTGTTTAATTTCACACAATATTAAAATAAAATCGGGGGTATATGAAAATAAATAAATGTATCAGCCAAAATTCCTACAAATTTACATATTGCCTTGATGGCGAACAAGATCCCTGATAAGGAGGGGCAGAATATTGTGAGGGTCCAGCCTGATTTAGACCTTGTCCCTCATAAGGAGCCCTGGAATATTGGCCCTGTGAAGGGGGGCCGGAATATTGGCCCTGTGAAGGGGGGCCGGAATATTGGCCCTGTGAAGGGGGGCCGGAATATTGGCCCTGTGAAGGGGGGCCGGAATATTGGCCCTGTGAAGGGGGGCCGGAATATTGGCCCTGGGAAGGAGCCCTTGAATATTGGGCCTGGGAAGGGGGGCCAAGGCATTGTGGTGGGGCAGCTCGGCTGGGCGAGGGTCCCGGAGGACCATAGCTCGGCTCCCCCTGAATCGGGGGAACATATGGCGCCATCGGTGGCCCATAATGATCCCTTGGGGGGGGCATTTGTGGTTGGTCGGGGAATGGCTGGGAAACAGTGGGGTGTTTGGGGACAATTAGTTGCCCATAGCGGCGTAAATTTTCGAGGGCATCATGCATGATCGAGGGATCAGGAAGCGAATTCGCTAGCTCCAGAACGATTTCTACGGAAGTTCTTGTCCGTAACAATCGTTCTGGAGGTAGCTGCCGCATATAATGGGCCAGACTACGGGCAAACATATCGTGCTGATCCTCCTGCCGAGCCCGAGATAAATAATCCAAAACTTGGACATTCACGTTGGACTCGGCAGGGGGATTTGCCCGTCGTCTGGACCTGATGGGTAGAGCCAGAGGGAGGGGGGGGAATCAGCTCCTGATGCTGCAGGAGGCTCGGAAGGTGCTGGTGTTGGTCCCGGAAGACTCTCCTGCTGCCCAGCTGTCGGCTCCTCGTCACAGGCACTTGACAATTGGGGTGCTGATTCTTCTTCATCCTCCTCTAGGTTGTCCTCCGTTCTACAAAAGGATGAAAATATATAAACATGACGATTCGCAAAAAAACGATTAACATATTCCTGTCATGAGCTACACCATCTACATTTGTCACATAGTACTAACAGGCCCAACAAACCGAGGTTTCATTTTGGCTAACCATTCGGGGCTTGTGCCCCATATGTTTGGTCCAGTGCCCTGAATGTTATGCTGGATTGCTGATAGAATGTTAAGGAAATATTCCAGTGAATTTTTCCATTGATTGGAACTGGCCAACCCCCTGATCACCCCCCTTGTACTAGTTCCGCTACTTATCTGCTGCGATTGAGCACCGATGGCACAGAAGTGACTGAACTCATGCCAACGCAGCACATAAGTAGCGGAACTAGTACAAGGGGGGTTGGGGGTTGATCTGGGGGTCGCACAGATGGCTAGTCTCTTCGCAGTAGTTATTAAACCACTTTCAGCACTCCCCCATTCACTGAAGGGGGGGACTGCTGAAAGGGGTTAATAACTAGTGTGATGCCCCCCTCCCCCCCGGGGATAGCGACATAGCTTCATGGGTGGAACTTTGATTCACGGGGGTGTTGGACAGTGGCCTTGTGCCTCAGATGTTTTCACACACTAGCAACTTCCCTGCCAACCTAAAATAGACATATGTGGTAATTGTGGTAGTATAGATGTAGCAGGGATAACCCACACACTCAGAAATATAAGGTCTATACTCATGTATACTATCGTGTTAACTTTAACCAAAACGAGGAAACGAAAATTTGAAAATACATTTATCACACATCTTATGTCCCATAGAGCATGTGGGTTCATCCTGCTACATTATTTACGTACCATCAATCTTTACTCAACTTATCATTTTAATCTCCTACTTTTGGATAAGAAAGGAGCAATGCGAATGTTTGCTAGTGATAAATATGACATTTCACATTGATCCATTCAAAACATTCACAGTATGTAAAAATTCCCCATACAGTGCGTATTGCTTATTGTGTAGAATGGACTTACGGACGCAGATCCATGACAGCGCGGAGGAACATTAGCTGCTCCCGGAAGAGGTACGGCCTTTTCTTGGGGAGACCAGACCCGCTCCGCCCCTGCTTTCTCATTTCCTTACGGAATTGGTCTCGGCAGCTCCGCCAACGATTCTTGACCTCTTCAACTGGTAATAGAAAGGCAATAAAGGAACATGGATCAATTTCTAAAGTGATAGGTAAACAAAGGTATAACAAGGCCTGTATACTAGGGAGGACAACATAGATCAAACATGTATACATTGTTAACTTACTTAAATTCCGGCGACTTTGCCCTTTGGTCGTTTGCCATATGGCTGCAAATAGATCCTGGGTAACCTCCTCCCAGGCAGCGTCCTTTTTATATCGGTCCTGGTAGTCCGAACAACGGAGATCCCAGAGGCAGGGCCTATCCTGCACCAGGACAATCAGCTTCTCCACATCCATGCTTCGAGGATTTTTGGGCATGCTGCCGATAATTCGCTCCGCGAGGGCTTGAAATAGATCCAGCAAACTTCTCCCTCATGTGCTGCCAAAAACCACATGCAGACCGACACAGAGAAAAAAAACGCCTACTTCCTGTATTATATAGCCCAGGAGTGTTGCTAAGTGACTTCCGTCAAAAAAAACTGAATGCAACGCATGTATATCCGGATGCCATCCGATTTGCACACACCCCATTCACTTCTATGGGGCCTGCGTCACGTCAAAATCGGACAATATAGAGCATGCTGCGATTTGCACTGAACGCACAAGTGATGCGTTAAAAACAACGCTCATGTGCACAGCCCAATAGAAATGAATGGGTCAGGATTAGTGCGGGTGCCATACGTTCGCCGCACGGATCGCACCCGCACGGAAAACTCGCCTGTGTGAAAGGGGCCTTAGGAAAAAATCAATTTGCTGCAAAGCCAAATTTCTTTGCGCTTCGTGGTAACGAATCAGATTTTTTCTAACATGGCTGCTGCACGTGTTACAAAGTGAAAATGAGAAGCCCAGGAACTCAAAATGACCCATAATGTAATGCAGCTAGCTAATCAGCAGATAGCCATCCCTTGTGATGTCACAGCACTTTTAAAAGTTTCATCCCGCGTGGTCTCCACCATTTCACTATGAGCTGAGCTTAGGCAGAGATGTGGCATGTGCTTATGCTCTAATTATAGTGTTTCAGAAAGCTTTTAATTGTAGATTATTAGATGCGGAGAGTTCAGGAACAGTGTAGGGAGATCATAGGGAGAGTTTTTAGACACTGTAGGGAGAGCATAGAGAGATTGCTGCAAGGACAGTGCAGGTTGAGTGCAATCGCCACGTGCATCTTGTTCACCTGCTGCCACAATCCTAGTTAAACAGTTAATTATGTGTTCTTGCATAGCAAGACCACATACTATTATCTCACATATATATTATTATTCTTCTTATTATGTGTTCTTGCTTAGCAAGACCACATACTATTATCTCACAAGTATATTATTATTCTTATTATAGCCAAATTTGCCACCCTAACTCCTCCCACAGTTTTTACACTACATAGACAAAAATTTACCAAAACGTGCAGATTGTGCCCGATCGGATTGCTATTACTTTGTGGAGCGATCCCACCCCCGGGGCCCCCGTGGCGGGCCCCGGAAGCCCCCTTTTTTCCCATAGACTTTGACACGGTAAATTTTCAAATCGCTCCCACTCGCCAGGCTTTGACGCTAAAGTCACCAAACTTGGGTCACTTAGTCATGGAGTCAACCCGAAAACTTTGGGCACATTTCGGGGACCCCAAAAAGTGGGCGGGGCCACACAGAACCAATCAAAATCTCCCCATTGACTTTAATGAGACCTTCAAATTGCTACTTCTCCCACATTTTTAGGAGTACAAATTCCAAACTTTGCAGACTTGGTCGGCACCCACCCAAGTACCTTGCTTTTGCTTTGTTACCCGATCCCACCCTCCGGGCCCCTGGGACAGGGCCCCCAAAATCCACGTTTTTCCCATTGACTTTGACAGGGACGATTTTCAAATCTCTCCCAGTCGCACAGATTTTAAACTAAAGTCACCAAACTTGGGTCACTTAGTCATGGGGTCAACCTGAAAATTTCTGTCACATTTTGGGGGACATTAAAAAGTGGGCGGAGCTACAAACCACCAATCAGATTTTCCCTATTGACTTCAATGAGAAACTTTTAAATTGCTGTCATTCTCACAGTATTTAAGCCAGAATACCCAAACTAGGCACCGTAGGTCATTGGGTGACTGGGGTCAAAAAAAATTAAAAAGTGGGCGGGGTCTACAACGGCCAATCAAATTTCAGCCATTTGTTTAAATGGGAAAAATTCAAACTGCCGCTGCTCTTAGACTTTTAATGGCAGGGTTCCCGAAACTTGGCACAGTTGGTCACTGGAGGACTGTGCCAATGTATATCTCATTTTGGGGATGCTAAAAAGTGGGCGGAGCCACAAACAACCAATCAGATTTTCCCTATTGACTTCAATAAGAAACCTTTAAACAGCTGTCATTCTCACAGCACCCAAACTCGGCAGGGTGGGTCAGTGTGAGACAAAGGTCAAAATTTATAAAAGTGGGCGGAGTCTACACTCCACCCAGTTACTCCGCCCACTCCAGTTGTAAGCTACTGGTGGAGGCAAGAACACATCACACAATTTCCCCAGAAATTGTACCTTTTCTAGTTATTATTATTATTATTATAGCCAAATTTGCCACCCTAACTCCTCCCACAGTTTTTACACTACATAGACAAAAATTTACCAAAACGTGCAGATTGTGCCCGATCGGATTGCTATTACTTTGTGGAGCGATCCCACCCCCGGGGCCCCCGTGGCGGGCCCCGGAAGCCCCCTTTTTTCCCATAGACTTTGACAGGGTAAATTTTCAAATCGCTCCCACTCGCCAGGCTTTGACGCTAAAGTCACCAAACTTGGGTCACTTAGTCATGGAGTCAACCCGAAAACTTTGGGCACATTTCGGGGACCCCAAAAAGTGGGCGGGGCCACACAGAACCAATCAAAATCTCCCCATTGACTTTAATGAGACCTTCAAATTGCTACTTCTCCCACATTTTTAGGAGTACAAATTCCAAACTTTGCAGACTTGGTCGGCACCCACCCGAGTACCTTGCTTTTGCTTTGTTACCCGATCCCACCCTCCGGGCCCCTGGGACAGGGCCCCCAAAATCCACGTTTTTCCCATTGACTTTGACAGGGACAATTTTCAAATCTCTCCCAGTCGCACAGATTTTAAACTAAAGTCACCAAACTTGGGTCACTTAGTCATGGGGTCAACCTGAAAATTTCTGTCACATTTTGGGGGACATTAAAAAGTGGGCGGAGCTACAAACCACCAATCAGATTTTCCCTATTGACTTCAATGAGAAACTTTTAAATTGCTGTCATTCTCACAGTATTTAAGCCAGAATACCCAAACTAGGCACCGTAGGTCATTGGGTGACTGGGGTCAAAAAAAATTAAAAAGTGGGCGGGGTCTACAACGGCCAATCAAATTTCAGCCATTTGTTTAAATGGGAAAAATTCAAACTGCCGCTGCTCTTAGACTGTTAATGGCAGGGTTCCCGAAACTTGGCACAGTTGGTCACTGGAGGACTGTGCCAATGTATATCTCATTTTGGGGATGCTAAAAAGTGGGCGGAGCCACAAACAACCAATCAGATTTTCCCTATTGACTTCAATAAGAAACCTTTAAACAGCTGTCATTCTCACAGCACCCAAACTCGGCAGGGTGGGTCAGTGTGAGACAAAGGTCAAAATTTATAAAAGTGGGCGGAGTCTACACTCCACCCAGTTACTCCGCCCACTCCAGTTGTAAGCTACTGGTGGAGGCAAGAACACATCACACAATTTCCCCAGAAATTGTACCTTTTCTAGTTCTTATTCTTATTATAGCCAAATTTGCCACCCTAACTCCTCCCACAGTTTTTACACTACATAGACAAAAATTTACCAAAACGTGCAGATTGCTCCCGATCGGATTGCTATTACTTTGTGGAGCGATCCCACCCCCGGGGCCCCCGTGGCGGGCCCCGGAAGCCCCCTTTTTTCCCATAGACTTTGACAGGGTAAATTTTCAAATCGCTCCCACTCGCCAGGCTTTGACGCTAAAGTCACCAAACTTGGGTCACTTAGTCATGGAGTCAACCAGAAAACTTTGGGCACATTTCGGGGACCCCAAAAAGTGGGCGGGGCCACACAGAACCAATCAAAATCTCCCCATTGACTTTAATGAGACCTTCAAATTGCTACTTCTCCCACATTTTTAGGAGTACAAATTCCAAACTTTGCAGACTTGGTCAGCACCCACCCAAGTACCTTGCTTTTGCTTTGTTACCCGATCCCACCCTCCGGGCCCCTGGGACAGGGCCCCCAAAATCCACGTTTTTCCCATTGACTTTGACAGGGACAATTTTCAAATCTCTCCCAGTCGCACAGATTTTAAACTAAAGTCACCAAACTTGGGTCACTTAGTCATGGGGTCAACCTGAAAATTTCTGTCACATTTTGGGGGACATTAAAAAGTGGGCGGAGCTACAAACCACCAATCAGATTTTCCCTATTGACTTCAATGAGAAACTTTTAAATTGCTGTCATTCTCACAGTATTTAAGCCAGAATACCCAAACTAGGCACCGTAGGTCATTGGGTGACCGGGGTAAAAAAAAATTAAAAAGTGGGCGGGGTCTACAACGGCCAATCAAATTTCAGCCATTTGTTTAAATGGGAAAAATTCTAACTGCCGCTGCTCTTAGACTGTTAATGGCAGGGTTCCCGAAACTTGGCACAGTTGGTCACTGGAGGACTGTGCCAATGTATATCTCATTTTGGGGATGCTAAAAAGTGGGCGGAGCCACAAACAACCAATCAGATTTTCCCTATTGACTTCAATAAGAAACCTTTAAACAGCTGTCATTCTCACAGCACCCAAACTCGGCAGGGTGGGTCAGTGTGAGACAAAGGTCAAAATTTATAAAAGTGGGCGGAGTCTACACTCCACCCAGTTACTCCGCCCACTCCAGTTGTAAGCTACTGGTGGAGGCAAGAACACATCACACAATTTCCCCAGAAATTGTACCTTTTCTAGTTATGTGTTCTTGCATAGCAAGACCACATACTATTATCTCACATATATATTATTATGTGTTCTTGCATAGCAAGATCACATAATGTTATCTCACATACAGACGTGGACAAAATTGTTGGTACCCTTTGGTCAATGAAAGAAAAAGTCACAATGGTCACAGAAATAACTTTAATCTGACAAAAGTAATAATAAATTAAAATTCTATAAATGTTAACCAATGAAAGTCAGACATTGTTTTTCAACCATGCTTCAACAGAATTATGTAAAAAAATAAACTCATGAAACAGGCATGGACAAAAATGATGGTACCCCTAGAAAACACAGAACATAATGTGACCAAAGGGACATGTTAATTCAAGGTGTGTCCACTAATTAGCATCACAGGTGTCTACAACCTTGTAATCAGCCATTGGGCCTATATATTTGGCTCCAGGTAATCACTGTGTTGTTTGGTGATATGGTGTGTACCACACTCGACATGGACCAGAGGAAGCAAAGGAAAGAGCTGTCTCAAGAGATCAGAAAGAAAATTATAGACAAGCATGTTAAAGGTAAAGGCTATAAGACCATCTCCAAGCAACTAGATGTTCCTGTGAGTACAGTTGCACATATTATTCATAAGTTTAAGATCCATGGGACTGTAGCCAACCTCCCTGGACGTGGCCGCAGGAGGAAAATTGATGACAAATCTAAGAGACGGATAATCCGAATGGTAACAAAAGAGCCTAGAAAGACTTCTAAAGAGATTCAAGGTGAACTTCATGCTCAAGGAACATCAGTGTCAGATCGCACCATCCGTCGTTGTTTGAGCCAAAGTGGACTACATGGGAGACGACCAAGGAGGACACCATTGTTGAAAACGAATCATAAAAAAGCAAGACTGGAATATGCCAAACTACATGTTGACAAGCCACAAAGCTTCTGGGAGAATGTCCTGTGGACAGATGAGACAAAAATCGAAGTTTTTGCCAAGGCACATCAGCTGTATGTTCACAGACGAAAAAATGAAGCATATCAAGAAAAGAACACTGTCCCTACTGTGAAACATGGAGGAGGCTCTGTTATGTTCTGGGGCTGCTTTGCTGCGTCTGGCACAGGGTGTCTTGAATCTGTGCAGGGTACAATGAAATCTCAAGACTATCAAGGAATTCTAGAGAGAAATGTACTAGCCAGTGTCAGAAAGCTTGGTCTCAGTCGCAGGTCATGGGTCTTGCAACAGGACAATGACCCAAAACACACCGCTAAAAACACCCAAGAATGGCTAAGAGGAAAAAATTGGACTATTCTAAAGTGGCCTTCTATGAGCCCTGACCTCAATCCTATTGAGCATCTTTGGAAGGAGCTGAAACATGCAGTCTGGAAAAGGCACCCTTCAAACCGGACACAACTGGAGCAGTTTGCTCATGAGGAGTGGGCCAAAATACCTGCTGAGAGGTGCAGATGTCTCATTGACAGTTACAGGAAGCGTTTGATTGCAGTGATTGCCTCAAAAGGTTGCGCAACAAAATATTAAGTTAGGGGTACCATCATTTTTGTCCATGCCTGTTTCATGAGTTTATTTTTTTACATAATTCTGTTGAAGCATGGTTGAAAAACAATGTCTGACTTTCATTGGTTAACATTTATAGAATTTTAATTTATTATTACTTTTGTCAGATTAAAGTTATTTCTGTGACCATTGTGAGTTTTTCTTTCATTGACCAAAGGGTACCAACAATTTTGTCCACGTCTGTATATATTATTATTATTATAGCCAAATTTGCCACCCTAACTCCTCCCACAGTTTTTACACTACATAGACAAAAATTTACCAAAACGTGCAGATTGTTCCCGATCGGATTGCTATTACTTTGTGGAGCGATCCCACCCCCGGGGCCCCCGTGGCGGGCCCCGGAAGCCCCCTTTTTTCCCATAGACTTTGACAGGGTAAATTTTCAAATCGCTCCCACTCGCCAGGCTTTGACGCTAAAGTCACCAAACTTGGGTCACTTAGTCATGGAGTCAACCCGAAAATTTTGGGCACATTTCGGGGACCCAAAAAGTGGGCGGGGCCACACAGAACCAATCAAAATTTCCCCATTGACTATAATGAGACTTTCAAATTGCTACTCCTCCCACATTTTTAGGAGTACAAATTCCAAACTTTGCAGACTTGGTCGGCACCCACCCGAGTACCTTGCTTGTGCTTTGTTACCCGATCCCACCCTCCGGGCCCCTGGGACAGGGCCCCCAAAATCCATGTTTTTCCCATTGACTTTGACAGGGAAAATTTTCAAATCTCTCCCAGTCGCACAGATTTGAAACTAAAGTCACCAAACTTGGGTCACTTAGTCATGGGGTCAACGCGCAATTTGTTAGAACATTTCGGAGACCCGAAAAAGTGGGCGGGGCCACACAGAACCAATCAAATTCTCCCCATTGACTACAATGAGACGTTCAAATTGCTACTCCTCCCACAGATTTAGGAGTATCAATACCGAACTTTGCGCTCTTGGTTGGCACATACCCGAGGATCTTGCTTGTGCTTTGTTAACCGATCCCACCCTCCGGGCCCCTGGGGCGGGCCCCCGAAAACCTCTTTTTTTCTCCCATAGAGTTTTATTGGAAAAATGCAAACGTTTGTCACTCATACAGCTTCGGAGTGAAACTCGCCAAACTTGGTTCACTTAGTCATGGGGTCAACCTGAAAATTTCTGTTACATTTTGGGGACATTAAAAAGTGGGTGGAGCTACAAACAACCAATCAGATTTTCCACATTGTCTTCAATGAGAAAATTTAAAATTGCTGCCATTTCAACATTGTTAATGGCAGGGTTGTTAAACTTAATATATTCGGTTAATAGGTGACTAGAATTCAAATGTTTAAAAGTGGGAGGAGTCTACAACGGCCAATCAAATTTCAGCTATATGTTTTAATGGGAAAAATTCAAACTGCCGCTGCTCTTAGACTGTTAATGGCAGGTTCCACAAACTTGGTACAGTTGGACAATTTAGGATTAGGATTAAAATTCAGAAAAGTGGGCGGGGCCAAAAACAACCAATCAGATTTCTTTGATTGATTTCAATGGGAAAATTGAAAAATGCAGAAAATTGAAAAATGCTGCCATTATTGATGTCAGGGGCTTCAAATCTCAGAAATCAGGTCATAGATTACTTTGGCTTCAAAAATTTAAAAAGTGGGCGGAGCCAACAACGACAAATCAGATTTTTCCTATTGACTTCAATGATAAACCTTTAAATTGTTGTCATTCTCACAATATTAAAGCCAGAATACCCAAACTTGGCACCGAAGGTCATTGGGTGACTGGGGTCAAAAATGAAAAAAAGTGGGCGGGGTCTACAACGGCCAATCAAATTTCAGCCATTTGTTTAAATGGGAAAAATTCAAACTGCCGCTGCTCTTAGACTGTTAATGGCAGGGTTCTGAAACTTGGCACAGTTGGTCACTGGAGGACTGTGCCAATGTATATCTCATTTTGGGGACGCTAAAAAGTGGGCGGAGCCACAAACAACCAATCAGATTTTCCCTATTGACTTCAATAAGAAACCTTTAAACAGCTGTCATTCTCACAGCACCCAAACTCGGCAGGGTGGGTCAGTGTGAGACAAAGGTCAAAATTTATAAAAGTGGGCGGAGTCTACACTCCACCCAGTTACTCCGCCCACTCCAGTTGTAAGCTACTGGTGGAGGCAAGAACACATCACACAATTTCCCCAGAAATTGTACCTTTTCTAGTTATTATTATTATTATTATAGCCAAATTTGCCACCCTAACTCCTCCCACAGTTTTTACACTACATAGACAAAAATTTACCAAAACGTGCAGATTGTACCCGATCGGATTGCTATTACTTTGTGGAGCGATCCCACCCCCGGGGCCCCCGTGGCGGGCCCCGGAAGCCCCCTTTTTTCCCATAGACTTTGACAGGGTAAATTTTCAAATCGCTCCCACTCGCCAGGCTTTGACGCTAAAGTCACCAAACTTGGGTCACTTAGTCATGGAGTCAACCCGAAAACTTTGGGCACATTTCGGGGACCCCAAAAAGTGGGCGGGGCCACACAGAACCAATCAAAATCTCCCCATTGACTTTAATGAGACCTTCAAATTGCTACTTCTCCCACATTTTTAGGAGTACAAATTCCAAACTTTGCAGACTTGGTCGGCACCCACCCAAGTACCTTGCTTTTGCTTTGTTACCCGATCCCACCCTCCGGGCCCCTGGGACAGGGCCCCCAAAATCCACGTTTTTCCCATTGACTTTGACAGGGACAATTTTCAAATCTCTCCCAGTCGCACAGATTTTAAACTAAAGTCACCAAACTTGGGTCACTTAGTCATGGGGTCAACCTGAAAATTTCTGTCACATTTTGGGGGACATTAAAAAGTGGGCGGAGCTACAAACCACCAATCAGATTTTCCCTATTGACTTCAATGAGAAACTTTTAAATTGCTGTCATTCTCACAGTATTTAAGCCAGAATACCCAAACTAGGCACCGTAGGTCATTGGGTGACTGGGGTCAAAAAAAATTAAAAAGTGGGCGGGGTCTACAACGGCCAATCAAATTTCAGCCATTTGTTTAAATGGGAAAAATTCAAACTGCCGCTGCTCTTAGACTGTTAATGGCAGGGTTCCCGAAACTTGGCACAGTTGGTCACTGGAGGACTGTGCCAATGTATATCTCATTTTGGGGATGCTAAAAAGTGGGCGGAGCCACAAACAACCAATCAGATTTTCCCTATTGACTTCTATAAGAAACCTTTAAACAGCTGTCATTCTCACAGCACCCAAACTCGGCAGGGTGGGTCAGTGTGAGACAAAGGTCAAAATTTATAAAAGTGGGCGGAGTCTACACTCCACCCAGTTACTCCGCCCACTCCAGTTGTAAGCTACTGGTGGAGGCAAGAACACATCACACAATTTCCCCAGAAATTGTACCTTTTCTAGTTATTATGTGTTCTTGCATAGCAAGACCACATACTATTATCTCACAAGTATATTATTATTCTTATTATAGCCAAATTTGCCACCCTAACTCCTCCCACAGTTTTTACACTACATAGACAAAAATTTACCAAAACGTGCAGATTGTACCCGATCGGATTGCTATTACTTTGTGGAGCGATCCCACCCCCGGGGCCCCCGTGGCGGGCCCCGGAAGCCCCCTTTTTTCCCATAGACTTTGACAGGGTAAATTTTCAAATCGCTCCCACTCGCCAGGCTTTGACGCTAAAGTCACCAAACTTGGGTCACTTAGTCATGGAGTCAACCCGAAAACTTTGGGCACATTTCGGGGACCCCAAAAAGTGGGCGGGGCCACACAGAACCAATCAAAATCTCCCCATTGACTTTAATGAGACCTTCAAATTGCTACTTCTCCCACATTTTTAGGAGTACAAATTCCAAACTTTGCAGACTTGGTCGGCACCCACCCAAGTACCTTGCTTTTGCTTTGTTACCCGATCCCACCCTCCGGGCCCCTGGGACAGGGCCCCCAAAATCCACGTTTTTCCCATTGACTTTGACAGGGACAATTTTCAAATCTCTCCCAGTCGCACAGATTTTAAACTAAAGTCACCAAACTTGGGTCACTTAGTCATGGGGTCAACCTGAAAATTTCTGTCACATTTTGGGGGACATTAAAAAGTGGGCGGAGCTACAAACCACCAATCAGATTTTCCCTATTGACTTCAATGAGAAACTTTTAAATTGCTGTCATTCTCACAGTATTTAAGCCAGAATACCCAAACTAGGCACCGTAGGTCATTGGGTGACTGGGGTCAAAAAAAATTAAAAAGTGGGCGGGGTCTACAACGGCCAATCAAATTTCAGCCATTTGTTTAAATGGGAAAAATTCAAACTGCCGCTGCTCTTAGACTGTTAATGGCAGGGTTCCCGAAACTTGGCACAGTTGGTCACTGGAGGACTGTGCCAATGTATATCTCATTTTGGGGATGCTAAAAAGTGGGCGGAGCCACAAACAACCAATCAGATTTTCCCTATTGACTTCAATAAGAAACCTTTAAACAGCTGTCATTCTCACAGCACCCAAACTCGGCAGGGTGGGTCAGTGTGAGACAAAGGTCAAAATTTATAAAAGTGGGCGGAGTCTACACTCCACCCAGTTACTCCGCCCACTCCAGTTGTAAGCTACTGGTGGAGGCAAGAACACATCACACAATTTCCCCAGAAATTGTACCTTTTCTAGTTATTATTATTATTATTATAGCCAAATTTGCCACCCTAACTCCTCCCACAGTTTTTACACTACATAGACAAAAATTTACCAAAACGTGCAGATTGTACCCGATCGGATTGCTATTACTTTGTGGAGCGATCCCACCCCCGGGGCCCCCGTGGCGGGCCCCGGAAGCCCCCTTTTTTCCCATAGACTTTGACAGGGTAAATTTTCAAATCGCTCCCACTCGCCAGGCTTTGACGCTAAAGTCACCAAACTTGGGTCACTTAGTCATGGAGTCAACCCGAAAACTTTGGGCACATTTCGGGGACCCCAAAAAGTGGGCGGGGCCACACAGAACCAATCAAAATCTCCCCATTGACTTTAATGAGACCTTCAAATTGCTACTTCTCCCACATTTTTAGGAGTACAAATTCCAAACTTTGCAGACTTGGTCGGCACCCACCCAAGTACCTTGCTTTTGCTTTGTTACCCGATCCCACCCTCCGGGCCCCTGGGACAGGGCCCCCAAAATCCACGTTTTTCCCATTGACTTTGACAGGGACAATTTTCAAATCTCTCCCAGTCGCACAGATTTTAAACTAAAGTCACCAAACTTGGGTCACTTAGTCATGGGGTCAACCTGAAAATTTCTGTCACATTTTGGGGGACATTAAAAAGTGGGCGGAGCTACAAACCACCAATCAGATTTTCCCTATTGACTTCAATGAGAAACTTTTAAATTGCTGTCATTCTCACAGTATTTAAGCCAGAATACCCAAACTAGGCACCGTAGGTCATTGGGTGACTGGGGTCAAAAAAAATTAAAAAGTGGGCGGGGTCTACAACGGCCAATCAAATTTCAGCCATTTGTTTAAATGGGAAAAATTCAAACTGCCGCTGCTCTTAGACTGTTAATGGCAGGGTTCCCGAAACTTGGCACAGTTGGTCACTGGAGGACTGTGCCAATGTATATCTCATTTTGGGGATGCTAAAAAGTGGGCGGAGCCACAAACAACCAATCAGATTTTCCCTATTGACTTCAATAAGAAACCTTTAAACAGCTGTCATTCTCACAGCACCCAAACTCGGCAGGGTGGGTCAGTGTGAGACAAAGGTCAAAATTTATAAAAGTGGGCGGAGTCTACACTCCACCCAGTTACTCCGCCCACTCCAGTTGTAAGCTACTGGTGGAGGCAAGAACACATCACACAATTTCCCCAGAAATTGTACCTTTTCTAGTTATGTGTTCTTGCATAGCAAGACCACATAATTATCTCAATATATATTATTATTATATTATTATTATTATAGCCAAATTTGCCACCCTAACTCCTCCCACAGTTTTTACACTACATAGACAAAAATTTACCAAAACGTGCAGATTGTACCCGATCGGATTGCTATTACTTTGTGGAGCGATCCCACCCCCGGGGCCCCCGTGGCGGGCCCCGGAAGCCCCCTTTTTTCCCATAGACTTTGACAGGGTAAATTTTCAAATCGCTCCCACTCGCCAGGCTTTGACGCTAAAGTCACCAAACTTGGGTCACTTAGTCATGGAGTCAACCCGAAAATTTTGGGCACATTTCGGGGACCCCAAAAAGTGGGCGGGGCCATACAGAACCAATCAAAATCTCCCCATTGACTTTAATGAGAACTTCAAATTGCTACTCCTCCCACATTTTTAGGAGTACAAATTCCAGACTTTGCAGACTTGGTCGGCACCCACCCGAGTACCTTGCTTTTGCTTTGTTACCCGATCCCACCCTCCGGGCCCCTGGGACAGGGCCCCCAAAATCCATGTTTTTCCCATTGACTTTGACAGGGACAATTTTCAAATCGCTCCCAGTCGCACAGATTTTAAACTAAAGTCACCAAACTTGGGTCACTTAGTCATGGGGTCAACGCGCAATTTGTTAGCACATTTCGGAGACCCGAAAATGTGGGCGGGGCCACACAGAACCAATCAAATTCTCCCCATTGACTACAATGAGACGTTCAAATTGCTACTCCTCCCACAGATTTAGGAGTATAAATACCGAACTTTGCACTCTTGGTCGGCACATACCCGAGTATCTTGCTTGTGCTTTGTTAACCGATCCCACCCTCCGGGCCCCTGGGGCGGGCCCCCGAAAACCTCTTTTTTTCTCCCATAGAGTTTTATTGGAAAAATGCAAATGTTTGTCACTCATACAGCTTCGGAGTGAAACTCACCAAACTTGGGTCACTCAGTCATGGGGTCAACCTGAAAATTTCTGTCACATTTTGGGGACATTAAAAAGTGGGCGGAGCTACAAACAACCAATCAGATTTTCCCTATTGACTTCAATAAGAAACCTTTAAATTGCTGTCATTCTCACAGTATTTAAGCCAGAATACCCAAACTTGGCACCGTAGGTCATTGGGTGACTGGATTCAAAAAATAATGAAAAAGTGGGCGGAGTCTACAACGGCCAATCAAATTTCAGCCATTTGTTTAAATGGGAAAAATTCAAACTGCCGCTGCTCTTAGACTGTTAATGGCAGGTTTCCCAAACTTGGTACAGTTGGACAATTTAGGATTAGGATTAAAATTTTGAAAAGTGGGCGGGGCCAAAAACAACCAATCAGATTTCTTTCATTGATTTCAATATGGAAAAAAAAAAATTCAGAAAATTGAAAAATGCTGCCATGATTGATGTCAGGGGCTTCAAATCGCTGAAATCAGGTGATAGATTACTTTGGATTCAAAAATTTAAAAAGTGGGCGGAGCCAACAACAACAAATCAGATTTTCCCTATTGACTTCAATGAGAAACTTTTAAATTGCTGTCATTCTCACAGTATTTAAGCCAGAATACCCAAACTTGGCACCGTAGGTCATTGGGTGACTGGATTCAAAAAATAATGAAAAAGTGGGCGGAGTCTACAACGGCCAATCAAATTTCAGCCATTTGTTTAAATGGGAAAAATTCAAACTGCCGCTGCTCTTAGACTGTTAATGGCAGGTTTCCCAAACTTGGTACAGTTGGACAATTTAGGATTAGGATTAAAATTTTGAAAAGTGGGCGGGGCCAAAAACAACCAATCAGATTTCTTTCATTGATTTCAATATGGAAAAAAAAAAATTCAGAAAATTGAAAAATGCTGCCATGATTGATGTCAGGGGCTTCAAATCGCTGAAATCAGGTGATAGATTACTTTGGATTCAAAAATTTAAAAAGTGGGCGGAGCCAACAACAACAAATCAGATTTTCCCTATAGACTTCAATGAGAAACCTTTAAATTGCTGTCATTCTCACAGTATTTAAGCCAGAATACCCAAACTTGGCACCGTAGGTCATTGGGTGACTGGATTCAAAAAATTAATGAAAAAGTGGGCGGAGTCTACAACGGCCAATCAAATTTCAGCCATTTGTTTAAATGGGAAAAATTCAAACTGCCGCTGCTCTTAGACTGTTAATGGCAGGTTTCCCAAACTTGGTACAGTTGGACAATTTAGGATTAGGATTAAAATTTTGAAAAGTGGGCGGGGCCAAAAACAACCAATCAGATTTCTTTCATTGATTTCAATATGGAAAAAAAAAAATTCAGAAAATTGAAAAATGCTGCCATGATTGATGTCAGGGGCTTCAAATCGCTGAAATCAGGTGATAGATTAATTTGGATTCAAAAATTTAAAAGTGGGCGGAGCCAACAACAACAAATCAGATTTTCCCTATTGACTTCAATGAGAAACCTTTAAATTGCTGTCATTCTCACAGTATTTAAGCCAGAATACCCAAACTTGGCACCGTAGGTCATTGGGTGACTGGATTCAAAAAATATTAAAAAGTGGGCGGAGTCTACAACGGCCAATCAAATTTCAGCCATTTATTTCAATGGGGAAATTTAAAACTGCCGCTGATCTTAGCACTGTTAATGGCAGGATCCCCAAACTTGGTACAGTTGGACAATTTAGGATTAGGATTAAAATTCAGAAAAGTGGGCGGGGCCAAAAACAACCAATAAGATTTTCCCTATTGACTTCAATAAGAAACCTTTAAACAGCTGTCATTCTCACAGCACCCAAACTCGGCAGGGTGGGTCAGTGTGAGACAAAGGTCAAAATTTATAAAAGTGGGCGGAGTCTACACTCCACCCAGTTACTCCGCCCACTCCAGTTGTAAGCTACTGGTGGAGGCAAGAACACATCACACAATTTCCCCAGAAATTGTACCTTTTCTAGTTATTATTATTATTATTATAGCCAAATTTGCCACCCTAACTCCTCCCACAGTTTTTACACTACATAGACAAAAATTTACCAAAACGTGCAGATTGTACCCGATCGGATTGCTATTACTTTGTGGAGCGATCCCACCCCCGGGGCCCCCGTGGCGGGCCCCGGAAGCCCCCTTTTTTCCCATAGACTTTGACAGGGTAAATTTTCAAATCGCTCCCACTCGCCAGGCTTTGACGCTAAAGTCACCAAACTTGGGTCACTTAGTCATGGAGTCAACCCGAAAACTTTGGGCACATTTCGGGGACCCCAAAAAGTGGGCGGGGCCACACAGAACCAATCAAAATCTCCCCATTGACTTTAATGAGACCTTCAAATTGCTACTTCTCCCACATTTTTAGGAGTACAAATTCCAAACTTTGCAGACTTGGTCGGCACCCACCCAAGTACCTTGCTTTTGCTTTGTTACCCGATCCCACCCTCCGGGCCCCTGGGACAGGGCCCCCAAAATCCACGTTTTTCCCATTGACTTTGACAGGGACAATTTTCAAATCTCTCCCAGTCGCACAGATTTTAAACTAAAGTCACCAAACTTGGGTCACTTAGTCATGGGGTCAACCTGAAAATTTCTGTCACATTTTGGGGGACATTAAAAAGTGGGCGGAGCTACAAACCACCAATCAGATTTTCCCTATTGACTTCAATGAGAAACTTTTAAATTGCTGTCATTCTCACAGTATTTAAGCCAGAATACCCAAACTAGGCACCGTAGGTCATTGGGTGACTGGGGTCAAAAAAAATTAAAAAGTGGGCGGGGTCTACAACGGCCAATCAAATTTCAGCCATTTGTTTAAATGGGAAAAATTCAAACTGCCGCTGCTCTTAGACTGTTAATGGCAGGGTTCCCGAAACTTGGCACAGTTGGTCACTGGAGGACTGTGCCAATGTATATCTCATTTTGGGGATGCTAAAAAGTGGGCGGAGCCACAAACAACCAATCAGATTTTCCCTATTGACTTCAATAAGAAACCTTTAAACAGCTGTCATTCTCACAGCACCCAAACTCGGCAGGGTGGGTCAGTGTGAGACAAAGGTCAAAATTTATAAAAGTGGGCGGAGTCTACACTCCACCCAGTTACTCCGCCCACTCCAGTTGTAAGCTACTGGTGGAGGCAAGAACACATCACACAATTTCCCCAGAAATTGTACCTTTTCTAGTTCTTATTATTATTATTATAGCCAAATTTGCCACCCTAACTCCTCCCACAGTTTTTACACTACATAGACAAAAATTTACCAAAACGTGCAGATTGTACCCGATCGGATTGCTATTACTTTGTGGAGCGATCCCACCCCCGGGGCCCCCGTGGCGGGCCCCGGAAGCCCCCTTTTTTCCCATAGACTTTGACAGGGTAAATTTTCAAATCGCTCCCACTCGCCAGGCTTTGACGCTAAAGTCACCAAACTTGGGTCACTTAGTCATGGAGTCAACCCGAAAACTTTGGGCACATTTCGGGGACCCCAAAAAGTGGGCGGGGCCACACAGAACCAATCAAAATCTCCCCATTGACTTTAATGAGACCTTCAAATTGCTACTTCTCCCACATTTTTAGGAGTACAAATTCCAAACTTTGCAGACTTGGTCGGCACCCACCCAAGTACCTTGCTTTTGCTTTGTTACCCGATCCCACCCTCCGGGCCCCTGGGACAGGGCCCCCAAAATCCACGTTTTTCCCATTGACTTTGACAGGGACAATTTTCAAATCTCTCCCAGTCGCACAGATTTTAAACTAAAGTCACCAAACTTGGGTCACTTAGTCATGGGGTCAACCTGAAAATTTCTGTCACATTTTGGGGGACATTAAAAAGTGGGCGGAGCTACAAACCACCAATCAGATTTTCCCTATTGACTTCAATGAGAAACTTTTAAATTGCTGTCATTCTCACAGTATTTAAGCCAGAATACCCAAACTAGGCACCGTAGGTCATTGGGTGACTGGGGTCAAAAAAAATTAAAAAGTGGGCGGGGTCTACAACGGCCAATCAAATTTCAGCCATTTGTTTAAATGGGAAAAATTCAAACTGCCGCTGCTCTTAGACTGTTAATGGCAGGGTTCCCGAAACTTGGCACAGTTGGTCACTGGAGGACTGTGCCAATGTATATCTCATTTTGGGGATGCTAAAAAGTGGGCGGAGCCACAAACAACCAATCAGATTTTCCCTATTGACTTCAATAAGAAACCTTTAAACAGCTGTCATTCTCACAGCACCCAAACTCGGCAGGGTGGGTCAGTGTGAGACAAAGGTCAAAATTTATAAAAGTGGGCGGAGTCTACACTCCACCCAGTTACTCCGCCCACTCCAGTTGTAAGCTACTGGTGGAGGCAAGAACACATCACACAATTTCCCCAGAAATTGTACCTTTTCTAGTTATTATTATTATTATTATAGCCAAATTTGCCACCCTAACTCCTCCCACAGTTTTTACACTACATAGACAAAAATTTACCAAAACGTGCAGATTGTACCCGATCGGATTGCTATTACTTTGTGGAGCGATCCCACCCCCGGGGCCCCCGTGGCGGGCCCCGGAAGCCCCCTTTTTTCCCATAGACTTTGACAGGGTAAATTTTCAAATCGCTCCCACTCGCCAGGCTTTGACGCTAAAGTCACCAAACTTGGGTCACTTAGTCATGGAGTCAACCCGAAAACTTTGGGCACATTTCGGGGACCCCAAAAAGTGGGCGGGGCCACACAGAACCAATCAAAATCTCCCCATTGACTTTAATGAGACCTTCAAATTGCTACTTCTCCCACATTTTTAGGAGTACAAATTCCAAACTTTGCAGACTTGGTCGGCACCCACCCAAGTACCTTGCTTTTGCTTTGTTACCCGATCCCACCCTCCGGGCCCCTGGGACAGGGCCCCCAAAATCCACGTTTTTCCCATTGACTTTGACAGGGACAATTTTCAAATCTCTCCCAGTCGCACAGATTTTAAACTAAAGTCACCAAACTTGGGTCACTTAGTCATGGGGTCAACCTGAAAATTTCTGTCACATTTTGGGGGACATTAAAAAGTGGGCGGAGCTACAAACCACCAATCAGATTTTCCCTATTGACTTCAATGAGAAACTTTTAAATTGCTGTCATTCTCACAGTATTTAAGCCAGAATACCCAAACTAGGCACCGTAGGTCATTGGGTGACTGGGGTCAAAAAAAATTAAAAAGTGGGCGGGGTCTACAACGGCCAATCAAATTTCAGCCATTTGTTTAAATGGGAAAAATTCAAACTGCCGCTGCTCTTAGACTGTTAATGGCAGGGTTCCCGAAACTTGGCACAGTTGGTCACTGGAGGACTGTGCCAATGTATATCTCATTTTGGGGATGCTAAAAAGTGGGCGGAGCCACAAACAACCAATCAGATTTTCCCTATTGACTTCAATAAGAAACCTTTAAACAGCTGTCATTCTCACAGCACCCAAACTCGGCAGGGTGGGTCAGTGTGAGACAAAGGTCAAAATTTATAAAAGTGGGCGGAGTCTACACTCCACCCAGTTACTCCGCCCACTCCAGTTGTAAGCTACTGGTGGAGGCAAGAACACATCACACAATTTCCCCAGAAATTGTACCTTTTCTAGTTATTATTATTCTTATTATAGCCAAATTTGCCACCCTAACTCCTCCCACAGTTTTTACACTACATAGACAAAAATTTACCAAAACGTGCAGATTGTACCCGATCGGATTGCTATTACTTTGTGGAGCGATCCCACCCCCGGGGCCCCCGTGGCGGGCCCCGGAAGCCCCCTTTTTTCCCATAGACTTTGACAGGGTAAATTTTCAAATCGCTCCCACTCGCCAGGCTTTGACGCTAAAGTCACCAAACTTGGGTCACTTAGTCATGGAGTCAACCCGAAAACTTTGGGCACATTTCGGGGACCCCAAAAAGTGGGCGGGGCCACACAGAACCAATCAAAATCTCCCCATTGACTTTAATGAGACCTTCAAATTGCTACTTCTCCCACATTTTTAGGAGTACAAATTCCAAACTTTGCAGACTTGGTCGGCACCCACCCAAGTACCTTGCTTTTGCTTTGTTACCCGATCCCACCCTCCGGGCCCCTGGGACAGGGCCCCCAAAATCCACGTTTTTCCCATTGACTTTGACAGGGACAATTTTCAAATCTCTCCCAGTCGCACAGATTTTAAACTAAAGTCACCAAACTTGGGTCACTTAGTCATGGGGTCAACCTGAAAATTTCTGTCACATTTTGGGGGACATTAAAAAGTGGGCGGAGCTACAAACCACCAATCAGATTTTCCCTATTGACTTCAATGAGAAACTTTTAAATTGCTGTCATTCTCACAGTATTTAAGCCAGAATACCCAAACTAGGCACCGTAGGTCATTGGGTGACTGGGGTCAAAAAAAATTAAAAAGTGGGCGGGGTCTACAACGGCCAATCAAATTTCAGCCATTTGTTTAAATGGGAAAAATTCAAACTGCCGCTGCTCTTAGACTGTTAATGGCAGGGTTCCCGAAACTTGGCACAGTTGGTCACTGGAGGACTGTGCCAATGTATATCTCATTTTGGGGATGCTAAAAAGTGGGCGGAGCCACAAACAACCAATCAGATTTTCCCTATTGACTTCAATAAGAAACCTTTAAACAGCTGTCATTCTCACAGCACCCAAACTCGGCAGGGTGGGTCAGTGTGAGACAAAGGTCAAAATTTATAAAAGTGGGCGGAGTCTACACTCCACCCAGTTACTCCGCCCACTCCAGTTGTAAGCTACTGGTGGAGGCAAGAACACATCACACAATTTCCCCAGAAATTGTACCTTTTCTAGTTATTATTATTCTTCTTATTCTTATTATAGCCAAATTTGCCACCCTAACTCCTCCCACAGTTTTTACACTACATAGACAAAAATTTACCAAAACGTGCAGATTGTACCCGATCGGATTGCTATTACTTTGTGGAGCGATCCCACCCCCGGGGCCCCCGTGGCGAGCCCCGGAAGCCCCCTTTTTTCCCATAGACTTTGACAGGGTAAATTTTCAAATCGCTCCCACTCGCCAGGCTTTGACGCTAAAGTCACCAAACTTGGGTCACTTAGTCATGGAGTCAACCCGAAAACTTTGGGCACATTTCGGGGACCCCAAAAAGTGGGCGGGGCCACACAGAACCAATCAAAATCTCCCCATTGACTTTAATGAGACCTTCAAATTGCTACTTCTCCCACATTTTTAGGAGTACAAATTCCAAACTTTGCAGACTTGGTCGGCACCCACCCAAGTACCTTGCTTTTGCTTTGTTACCCGATCCCACCCTCCGGGCCCCTGGGACAGGGCCCCCAAAATCCACGTTTTTCCCATTGACTTTGACAGGGACAATTTTCAAATCTCTCCCAGTCGCACAGATTTTAAACTAAAGTCACCAAACTTGGGTCACTTAGTCATGGGGTCAACCTGAAAATTTCTGTCACATTTTGGGGGACATTAAAAAGTGGGCGGAGCTACAAACCACCAATCAGATTTTCCCTATTGACTTCAATGAGAAACTTTTAAATTGCTGTCATTCTCACAGTATTTAAGCCAGAATACCCAAACTAGGCACCGTAGGTCATTGGGTGACTGGGGTCAAAAAAAATTAAAAAGTGGGCGGGGTCTACAACGGCCAATCAAATTTCAGCCATTTGTTTAAATGGGAAAAATTCAAACTGCCGCTGCTCTTAGACTGTTAATGGCAGGGTTCCCGAAACTTGGCACAGTTGGTCACTGGAGGACTGTGCCAATGTATATCTCATTTTGGGGATGCTAAAAAGTGGGCGGAGCCACAAACAACCAATCAGATTTTCCCTATTGACTTCAATAAGAAACCTTTAAACAGCTGTCATTCTCACAGCACCCAAACTCGGCAGGGTGGGTCAGTGTGAGACAAAGGTCAAAATTTATAAAAGTGGGCGGAGTCTACACTCCACCCAGTTACTCCGCCCACTCCAGTTGTAAGCTACTGGTGGAGGCAAGAACACATCACACAATTTCCCCAGAAATTGTACCTTTTCTAGTTATTATTATTCTTATTATAGCCAAATTTGCCACCCTAACTCCTCCCACAGTTTTTACACTACATAGACAAAAATTTACCAAAACGTGCAGATTGTACCCGATCGGATTGCTATTACTTTGTGGAGCGATCCCACCCCCGGGGCCCCCGTGGCGGGCCCCGGAAGCCCCCTTTTTTCCCATAGACTTTGACAGGGTAAATTTTCAAATCGCTCCCACTCGCCAGGCTTTGACGCTAAAGTCACCAAACTTGGGTCACTTAGTCATGGAGTCAACCCGAAAATTTTGGGCACATTTCGGGGACCCCAAAAAGTGGGCGGGGCCACACAGAACCAATCAAAATCTCCCCATTGACTTTAATGAGACCTTCAAATTGCTACTTCTCCCACATTTTTAGGAGTACAAATTCCAAACTTTGCAGACTTGGTCGGCACCCACCCAAGTACCTTGCTTTTGCTTTGTTACCCGATCCCACCCTCCGGGCCCCTGGGACAGGGCCCCCAAAATCCACGTTTTTCCCATTGACTTTGACAGGGACAATTTTCAAATCTCTCCCAGTCGCACAGATTTTAAACTAAAGTCACCAAACTTGGGTCACTTAGTCATGGGGTCAACCTGAAAATTTCTGTCACATTTTGGGGGACATTAAAAAGTGGGCGGAGCTACAAACCACCAATCAGATTTTCCCTATTGACTTCAATGAGAAACTTTTAAATTGCTGTCATTCTCACAGTATTTAAGCCAGAATACCCAAACTAGGCACCGTAGGTCATTGGGTGACTGGGGTCAAAAAAAATTAAAAAGTGGGCGGGGTCTACAACGGCCAATCAAATTTCAGCCATTTGTTTAAATGGGAAAAATTCAAACTGCCGCTGCTCTTAGACTGTTAATGGCAGGGTTCCCGAAACTTGGCACAGTTGGTCACTGGAGGACTGTGCCAATGTATATCTCATTTTGGGGATGCTAAAAAGTGGGCGGAGCCACAAACAACCAATCAGATTTTCCCTATTGACTTCAATAAGAAACCTTTAAACAGCTGTCATTCTCACAGCACCCAAACTCGGCAGGGTGGGTCAGTGTGAGACAAAGGTCAAAATTTATAAAAGTGGGCGGAGTCTACACTCCACCCAGTTACTCCGCCCACTCCAGTTGTAAGCTACTGGTGGAGGCAAGAACACATCACACAATTTCCCCAGAAATTGTACCTTTTCTAGTTATTATTATTATTATTATAGCCAAATTTGCCACCCTAACTCCTCCCACAGTTTTTACACTACATAGACAAAAATTTACCAAAACGTGCAGATTGTACCCGATCGGATTGCTATTACTTTGTGGAGCGATCCCACCCCCGGGGCCCCCGTGGCGGGCCCCGGAAGCCCCCTTTTTTCCCATAGACTTTGACAGGGTAAATTTTCAAATCGCTCCCACTCGCCAGGCTTTGACGCTAAAGTCACCAAACTTGGGTCACTTAGTCATGGAGTCAACCCGAAAACTTTGGGCACATTTCGGGGACCCCAAAAAGTGGGCGGGGCCACACAGAACCAATCAAAATCTCCCCATTGACTTTAATGAGACCTTCAAATTGCTACTTCTCCCACATTTTTAGGAGTACAAATTCCAAACTTTGCAGACTTGGTCGGCACCCACCCAAGTACCTTGCTTTTGCTTTGTTACCCGATCCCACCCTCCGGGCCCCTGGGACAGGGCCCCCAAAATCCACGTTTTTCCCATTGACTTTGACAGGGACAATTTTCAAATCTCTCCCAGTCGCACAGATTTTAAACTAAAGTCACCAAACTTGGGTCACTTAGTCATGGGGTCAACCTGAAAATTTCTGTCACATTTTGGGGGACATTAAAAAGTGGGCGGAGCTACAAACCACCAATCAGATTTTCCCTATTGACTTCAATGAGAAACTTTTAAATTGCTGTCATTCTCACAGTATTTAAGCCAGAATACCCAAACTAGGCACCGTAGGTCATTGGGTGACTGGGGTCAAAAAAAATTAAAAAGTGGGCGGGGTCTACAACGGCCAATCAAATTTCAGCCATTTGTTTAAATGGGAAAAATTCAAACTGCCGCTGCTCTTAGACTGTTAATGGCAGGGTTCCCGAAACTTGGCACAGTTGGTCACTGGAGGACTGTGCCAATGTATATCTCATTTTGGGGATGCTAAAAAGTGGGCGGAGCCACAAACAACCAATCAGATTTTCCCTATTGACTTCAATAAGAAACCTTTAAACAGCTGTCATTCTCACAGCACCCAAACTCGGCAGGGTGGGTCAGTGTGAGACAAAGGTCAAAATTTATAAAAGTGGGCGGAGTCTACACTCCACCCAGTTACTCCGCCCACTCCAGTTGTAAGCTACTGGTGGAGGCAAGAACACATCACACAATTTCCCCAGAAATTGTACCTTTTCTAGTTATTATTATTATTATTATAGCCAAATTTGCCACCCTAACTCCTCCCACAGTTTTTACACTACATAGACAAAAATTTACCAAAACGTGCAGATTGTACCCGATCGGATTGCTATTACTTTGTGGAGCGATCCCACCCCCGGGGCCCCCGTGGCGGGCCCCGGAAGCCCCCTTTTTTCCCATAGACTTTGACAGGGTAAATTTTCAAATCGCTCCCACTCGCCAGGCTTTGACGCTAAAGTCACCAAACTTGGGTCACTTAGTCATGGAGTCAACCCGAAAACTTTGGGCACATTTCGGGGACCCCAAAAAGTGGGCGGGGCCACACAGAACCAATCAAAATCTCCCCATTGACTTTAATGAGACCTTCAAATTGCTACTTCTCCCACATTTTTAGGAGTACAAATTCCAAACTTTGCAGACTTGGTCGGCACCCACCCAAGTACCTTGCTTTTGCTTTGTTACCCGATCCCACCCTCCGGGCCCCTGGGACAGGGCCCCCAAAATCCACGTTTTTCCCATTGACTTTGACAGGGACAATTTTCAAATCTCTCCCAGTCGCACAGATTTTAAACTAAAGTCACCAAACTTGGGTCACTTAGTCATGGGGTCAACCTGAAAATTTCTGTCACATTTTGGGGGACATTAAAAAGTGGGCGGAGCTACAAACCACCAATCAGATTTTCCCTATTGACTTCAATGAGAAACTTTTAAATTGCTGTCATTCTCACAGTATTTAAGCCAGAATACCCAAACTAGGCACCGTAGGTCATTGGGTGACTGGGGTCAAAAAAAATTAAAAAGTGGGCGGGGTCTACAACGGCCAATCAAATTTCAGCCATTTGTTTAAATGGGAAAAATTCAAACTGCCGCTGCTCTTAGACTGTTAATGGCAGGGTTCCCGAAACTTGGCACAGTTGGTCACTGGAGGACTGTGCCAATGTATATCTCATTTTGGGGATGCTAAAAAGTGGGCGGAGCCACAAACAACCAATCAGATTTTCCCTATTGACTTCAATAAGAAACCTTTAAACAGCTGTCATTCTCACAGCACCCAAACTCGGCAGGGTGGGTCAGTGTGAGACAAAGGTCAAAATTTATAAAAGTGGGCGGAGTCTACACTCCACCCAGTTACTCCGCCCACTCCAGTTGTAAGCTACTGGTGGAGGCAAGAACACATCACACAATTTCCCCAGAAATTGTACCTTTTCTAGTTCTTCTTATTCTTATTATAGCCAAATTTGCCACCCTAACTCCTCCCACAGTTTTTACACTACATAGACAAAAATTTACCAAAACGTGCAGATTGTACCCGATCGGATTGCTATTACTTTGTGGAGCGATCCCACCCCCGGGGCCCCCGTGGCGGGCCCCGGAAGCCCCCTTTTTTCCCATAGACTTTGACAGGGTAAATTTTCAAATCGCTCCCACTCGCCAGGCTTTGACGCTAAAGTCACCAAACTTGGGTCACTTAGTCATGGAGTCAACCCGAAAATTTTGGGCACATTTCGGGGACCCCAAAAAGTGGGCGGGGCCACACAGAACCAATCAAAATCTCCCCATTGACTTTAATGAGACCTTCAAATTGCTACTTCTCCCACATTTTTAGGAGTACAAATTCCAAACTTTGCAGACTTGGTCGGCACCCACCCAAGTACCTTGCTTTTGCTTTGTTACCCGATCCCACCCTCCGGGCCCCTGGGACAGGGCCCCCAAAATCCACGTTTTTCCCATTGACTTTGACAGGGACAATTTTCAAATCTCTCCCAGTCGCACAGATTTTAAACTAAAGTCACCAAACTTGGGTCACTTAGTCATGGGGTCAACCTGAAAATTTCTGTCACATTTTGGGGGACATTAAAAAGTGGGCGGAGCTACAAACCACCAATCAGATTTTCCCTATTGACTTCAATGAGAAACTTTTAAATTGCTGTCATTCTCACAGTATTTAAGCCAGAATACCCAAACTAGGCACCGTAGGTCATTGGGTGACTGGGGTCAAAAAAAATTAAAAAGTGGGCGGGGTCTACAACGGCCAATCAAATTTCAGCCATTTGTTTAAATGGGAAAAATTCAAACTGCCGCTGCTCTTAGACTGTTAATGGCAGGGTTCCCGAAACTTGGCACAGTTGGTCACTGGAGGACTGTGCCAATGTATATCTCATTTTGGGGATGCTAAAAAGTGGGCGGAGCCACAAACAACCAATCAGATTTTCCCTATTGACTTCAATAAGAAACCTTTAAACAGCTGTCATTCTCACAGCACCCAAACTCGGCAGGGTGGGTCAGTGTGAGACAAAGGTCAAAATTTATAAAAGTGGGCGGAGTCTACACTCCACCCAGTTACTCCGCCCACTCCAGTTGTAAGCTACTGGTGGAGGCAAGAACACATCACACAATTTCCCCAGAAATTGTACCTTTTCTAGTATATGTGTTCTTGCATAGCAAGACCACATATATATTATTATTATTATTATAGCCAAATTTGCCACCCTAACTCCTCCCACAGTTTTTACACTACATAGACAAAAATTTACCAAAACGTGCAGATTGTACCCGATCGGATTGCTATTACTTTGTGGAGCGATCCCACCCCCGGGGCCCCCGTGGCGGGCCCCGGAAGCCCCCTTTTTTCCCATAGACTTTGACAGGGTAAATTTTCAAATCGCTCCCACTCGCCAGGCTTTGACGCTAAAGTCACCAAACTTGGGTCACTTAGTCATGGAGTCAACCCGAAAATTTTGGGCACATTTCGGGGACCCCAAAAAGTGGGCGGGGCCACTACAGAACCAATCAAAATCTCCCCATTGACTTTAATGAGAACTTCAAATTGCTACTCCTCCCACATTTTTAGGAGTACAAATTCCAGACTTTGCAGACTTGGTCGGCACCCACCCGAGTACCTTGCTTGTGCTTTGTTACCCGATCCCACCCTCCGGGCCCCTGGGACAGGGCCCCCAAAATCCATGTTTTTCCCATTGACTTTGACAGGGACAATTTTCAAATCGCTCCCAGTCGCACAGATTTTAAACTAAAGTCACCAAACTTGGGTCACTTAGTCATGGGGTCAACGCGCAATTTGTTAGCACATTTCGGAGACCCGAAAATGTGGGCGGGGCCACACAGAACCAATCAAATTCTCCCCATTGACTACAATGAGACGTTCAAATTGCTACTCCTCCCACAGATTTAGGAGTATAAATACCGAACTTTGCACTCTTGGTCGGCACATACCCGAGTATCTTGCTTGTGCTTTGTTAACCGATCCCACCCTCCGGGCCCCTGGGGCGGGCCCCCGAAAACCTCTTTTTTTCTCCCATAGAGTTTTATTGGAAAAATGCAAATGTTTGTCACTCATACAGCTTCGGAGTGAAACTCACCAAACTTGGGTCACTCAGTCATGGGGTCAACCTGAAAATTTCTGTCACATTTTGGGGACATTAAAAAGTGGGCGGAGCTACAAACAACCAATCAGATTTTCCCTATTGACTTCAATAAGAAACCTTTAAATTGCTGTCATTCTCACAGTATTTAAGCCAGAATACCCAAACTTGGCACCGTAGGTCATTGGGTGACTGGATTCAAAAAATAATGAAAAAGTGGGCGGAGTCTACAACGGCCAATCAAATTTCAGCCATTTGTTTAAATGGGAAAAATTCAAACTGCCGCTGCTCTTAGACTGTTAATGGCAGGTTTCCCAAACTTGGTACAGTTGGACAATTTAGGATTAGGATTAAAATTTTGAAAAGTGGGCGGGGCCAAAAACAACCAATCAGATTTCTTTCATTGATTTCAATATGGAAAAAAAAAAATTCAGAAAATTGAAAAATGCTGCCATGATTGATGTCAGGGGCTTCAAATCGCTGAAATCAGGTGATAGATTACTTTGGATTCAAAAATTTAAAAAGTGGGCGGAGCCAACAACAACAAATCAGATTTTCCCTATTGACTTCAATGAGAAACCTTTTAAATTGCTGTCATTCTCACAGTATTTAAGCCAGAATACCCAAACTTGGCACCGTAGGTCATTGGGTGACTGGATTCAAAAAATAATGAAAAAGTGGGCGGAGTCTACAACGGCCAATCAAATTTCAGCCATTTGTTTAAATGGGAAAAATTCAAACTGCCGCTGCTCTTAGACTGTTAATGGCAGGTTCCCAAACTTGGTACAGTTGGACAATTTAGGATTAGGATTAAAATTTTGAAAAGTGGGCGGGGCCAAAAACAACCAATCAGATTTCTTTCATTGATTTCAATATGGAAAAAAAAAATTCAGAAAATTGAAAAATGCTGCCATGATTGATGTCAGGGGCTTCAAATCGCTGAGATCAGGTCATAGATTACTTTGGATTCAAAAATTTAAAAGTGGGCGGAGCCAACAACAACAAATCAGATTTTCCCTATTGACTTCAATGAGAAACTTTTAAATTGCTGTCATTCTCACAAGTATTTAAGCCAGAATACCCAAACTAGGCACCGTAGGTCATTGGGTGACTGGGGTCAAAAAAATTAAAAAGTGGGCGGGGTCTACAACGGCCAATCAAATTTCAGCCATTTGTTTAAATGGGAAAAATTCAAACTGCCGCTGCTCTTAGACTGTTAATGGCAGGGTTCCCGAAACTTGGCACAGTTGGTCACTGGAGGACTGTGCCAATGTATATCTCATTTTGGGGATGCTAAAAAGTGGGCGGAGCCACAAACAACCAATCAGATTTTCCCTATTGACTTCAATAAGAAACCTTTAAACAGCTGTCATTCTCACAGCACCCAAACTCGGCAGGGTGGGTCAGTGTGAGACAAAGGTCAAAATTTATAAAAGTGGGCGGAGTCTACACTCCACCCAGTTACTCCGCCCACTCCAGTTGTAAGCTACTGGTGGAGGCAAGAACACATCACACAATTTCCCCAGAAATTGTACCTTTTCTAGTTATTATTATTATTATAGCCAAATTTGCCACCCTAACTCCTCCCACAGTTTTTACACTACATAGACAAAAATTTACCAAAACGTGCAGATTGTACCCGATCGGATTGCTATTACTTTGTGGAGCGATCCCACCCCCGGGGCCCCCGTGGCGGGCCCCGGAAGCCCCCTTTTTTCCCATAGACTTTGACAGGGTAAATTTTCAAATCGCTCCCACTCGCCAGGCTTTGACGCTAAAGTCACCAAACTTGGGTCACTTAGTCATGGAGTCAACCCGAAAATTTTGGGCACATTTCGGGGACCCCAAAAAGTGGGCGGGGCCACACAGAACCAATCAAAATCTCCCCATTGACTTTAATGAGACCTTCAAATTGCTACTTCTCCCACATTTTTAGGAGTACAAATTCCAAACTTTGCAGACTTGGTCGGCACCCACCCGAGTACCTTGCTTTTGCTTTGTTACCCGATCCCACCCTCCGGGCCCCTGGGACAGGGCCCCCAAAATCCACGTTTTTCCCATTGACTTTGACAGGGACAATTTTCAAATCTCTCCCAGTCGCACAGATTTTAAACTAAAGTCACCAAACTTGGGTCACTTAGTCATGGGGTCAACCTGAAAATTTCTGTCACATTTTGGGGGACATTAAAAAGTGGGCGGAGCTACAAACCACCAATCAGATTTTCCCTATTGACTTCAATGAGAAACTTTTAAATTGCTGTCATTCTCACAGTATTTAAGCCAGAATACCCAAACTAGGCACCGTAGGTCATTGGGTGACTGGGGTCAAAAAAAATTAAAAAGTGGGCGGGGTCTACAACGGCCAATCAAATTTCAGCCATTTGTTTAAATGGGAAAAATTCAAACTGCCGCTGCTCTTAGACTGTTAATGGCAGGGTTCCCGAAACTTGGCACAGTTGGTCACTGGAGGACTGTGCCAATGTATATCTCATTTTGGGGATGCTAAAAAGTGGGCGGAGCCACAAACAACCAATCAGATTTTCCCTATTGACTTCAATAAGAAACCTTTAAACAGCTGTCATTCTCACAGCACCCAAACTCGGCAGGGTGGGTCAGTGTGAGACAAAGGTCAAAATTTATAAAAGTGGGCGGAGTCTACACTCCACCCAGTTACTCCGCCCACTCCAGTTGTAAGCTACTGGTGGAGGCAAGAACACATCACACAATTTCCCCAGAAATTGTACCTTTTCTAGTTATTCTTATTCTTATTATAGCCAAATTTGCCACCCTAACTCCTCCCACAGTTTTTACACTACATAGACAAAAATTTACCAAAACGTGCAGATTGTACCCGATCGGATTGCTATTACTTTGTGGAGCGATCCCACCCCCGGGGCCCCCGTGGCGGGCCCCGGAAGCCCCCTTTTTTCCCATAGACTTTGACAGGGTAAATTTTCAAATCGCTCCCACTCGCCAGGCTTTGACGCTAAAGTCACCAAACTTGGGTCACTTAGTCATGGAGTCAACCCGAAAACTTTTGGGCACATTTCGGGGACCCCAAAAAGTGGGCGGGGCCACACAGAACCAATCAAAATCTCCCCATTGACTTTAATGAGACCTTCAAATTGCTACTTCTCCCACATTTTTAGGAGTACAAATTCCAAACTTTGCAGACTTGGTCGGCACCCACCCAAGTACCTTGCTTTTGCTTTGTTACCCGATCCCACCCTCCGGGCCCCTGGGACAGGGCCCCCAAAATCCACGTTTTTCCCATTGACTTTGACAGGGACAATTTTCAAATCTCTCCCAGTCGCACAGATTTTAAACTAAAGTCACCAAACTTGGGTCACTTAGTCATGGGGTCAACCTGAAAATTTCTGTCACATTTTGGGGGACATTAAAAAGTGGGCGGAGCTACAAACCACCAATCAGATTTTCCCTATTGACTTCAATGAGAAACTTTTAAATTGCTGTCATTCTCACAGTATTTAAGCCAGAATACCCAAACTAGGCACCGTAGGTCATTGGGTGACTGGGGTCAAAAAAATTAAAAAGTGGGCGGGGTCTACAACGGCCAATCAAATTTCAGCCATTTGTTTAAATGGAAAATTTAAAACTGCCGCTGCTCTTAGACTGTTAATGGCAGGGTTCCGAAACTTGGCACAGTTGGTCACTGGAGGACTGTGCCAATGTATATCTCATTTTGGGGACGCTAAAAAGTGGGCGGAGCCACAAACAACCAATCAGATTTTCCCTATTGACTTCAATAAGAAACCTTTAAACAGCTGTCATTCTCACAGCACCCAAACTCGGCAGGGTGGGTCAGTGTGAGACAAAGGTCAAAATTTATAAAAGTGGGCGGAGTCTACACTCCACCCAGTTACTCCGCCCACTCCAGTTGTAAGCTACTGGTGGAGGCAAGAACACATCACACAATTTCCCCAGAAATTGTACCTTTTCTAGTTCTTATTATGTGTTCTTGCATAGCAAGACCACATACTATTATCTCACATATATATTATTATTATTATAGCCAAATTTGCCACCCTAACTCCTCCCACAGTTTTTACACTACATAGACAAAAATTTACCAAAACGTGCAGATTGTACCCGATCGGATTGCTATTACTTTGTGGAGCGATCCCACCCCCGGGGCCCCCGTGGCGGGCCCCGGAAGCCCCCTTTTTTCCCATAGACTTTGACAGGGTAAATTTTCAAATCGCTCCCACTCGCCAGGCTTTGACGCTAAAGTCACCAAACTTGGGTCACTTAGTCATGGAGTCAACCCGAAAATTTTGGGCACATTTCGGGGACCCCAAAAAGTGGGCGGGGCCACTACAGAACCAATCAAAATCTCCCCATTGACTTTAATGAGAACTTCAAATTGCTACTCCTCCCACATTTTTAGGAGTACAAATTCCAGACTTTGCAGACTTGGTCGGCACCCACCCGAGTACCTTGCTTTTGCTTTGTTACCCGATCCCACCCTCCGGGCCCCTGGGACAGGGCCCCCAAAATCCAGTTTTTCCCATTGACTTTGACAGGGACAATTTTCAAATCGCTCCCAGTCGCACAGATTTTAAACTAAAGTCACCAAACTTGGGTCACTTAGTCATGGGGTCAACGCGCAATTTGTTAGCACATTTCGGAGACCCGAAAATTTGGGCGGGGCCACACAGAACCAATCAAATTCTCCCCATTGACTACAATGAGACGTTCAAATTGCTACTCCTCCCACAGATTTAGGAGTATAAATACCGAACTTTGCACCTCTTGGTCGGCACATACCCGAGTATCTTGCTTGTGCTTTGTTAACCGATCCCACCCTCCGGGCCCCTGGGGCGGGCCCCCGAAAACCTCTTTTTTTCTCCCATAGAGTTTTATTGGAAAAATGCAAATGTTTGTCACTCATACAGCTTCGGAGTGAAACTCACCAAACTTGGGTCACTCAGTCATGGGGTCAACCTGAAATTTCTGTCACATTTTGGGGACATTAAAAAGTGGGCGGAGCTACAAACAACCAATCAGATTTTCCCTATTGACTTCAATAAGAAACCTTTAAATTGCTGTCATTCTCACAGTATTTAAGCCAGAATACCCAAACTTGGCACCGTAGGTCATTGGGTGACTGGATTCAAAAATAATGAAAAAGTGGGCGGAGTCTACAACGGCCAATCAAATTTCAGCCATTTGTTTAAATGGGAAAAATTCAAACTGCCGCTGCTCTTAGACTGTTAATGGCAGGTTTCCCAAACGTGGTACAGTTGGACAATTTAGGATTAGGATTAAAATTTTGAAAAGTGGGCGGGGCCAAAAACAACCAATCAGATTTCTTTCATTGATTTCAATATGGAAAAAAAAAAATCTAGAAAATTGAAAATGCTGCCATGATTGATGTCAGGGGCTTCAAATCGCTGAAATCAGGTGATAGATTACTTTGGATTCAAAAATTTAAAAAGTGGGCAGAGCCAACAACAACAAATCAGATTTTCCCTATTGACTTCAATGAGAAACTTTTAAATTGCTGTCATTCTCACAGTATTTAAGCCAGAATACCCAAACTTGGCACCGTAGGTCATTGGGTGACTGGATTCAAAAAATAATGAAAAAGTGGGCGGAGTCTACAACGGCCAATCAAATTTCAGCCATTTGTTTAAATGGGAAAAATTCAAACTGCCGCTGCTCTTAGACTGTTAATGGCAGGTTTCCCAAACGTGGTACAGTTGGACAATTTAGGATTAGGATTAAAATTTTGAAAAGTGGGCGGGGCCAAAAACAACCAATCAGATTTCTTTCATTGATTTCAATATGGAAAAAAAAAAATTCAGAAAATTGAAAAATGCTGCCATGATTGATGTCAGGGGCTTCAAATCGCTGAGATCAGGTCATAGATTACTTTGGATTCAAAAAAATTTAAAGTGGGCGGAGCCAACAACAACAAATCAGATTTTCCCTATTGTCTTCAATGAGAAAATTTTAAATTGCTGCCATTTCAACATTGTTAATGGCAGGGTTGTTAAACTTAATATATTCGGTTAATAGGTGACTAGAATTCAAATGTTTTAAAGTGGGCGGGGTCTACAACGGCCAATCAAATTTCAGCTATATGTTTTAATGGGAAAATTTAAAACTGCCGCTGCTCTTAGACTGTTAATGGCAGGATCCCAAACTTGGTACAGTTGGACAATTTAGGATTAGGATTAAATTCAGAAAAGTGGGCGGGGGCCAAAACAACCAATCAGATTTTCCCTATTGACTTCAATAAGAAACCTTTAAAACAGCTGTCATTCTCACAGCACCCAAACTCGGCAAGGTGGGTCAGTGTGAGACAAAGGTCAAAATTTATAAAAGTGGGCGGAGTCTACACTCCACCCAGTTACTCCGCCCACTCCAGTTGTAAGCTACTGGTGGAGGCAAGAACACATCACACAATTTCCCCAGAAATTGTACCTTTTCTAGTTCTTCTTATTCTTATTATAGCCAAATTTGCCACCCTAACTCCTCCCACAGTGTTTACACTACATAGACAAAAATTTACCAAAACGTGCAGATTGTTACCGATCGGATTGCTATTACTTTGTGGAGCGATCCCACCCCCTGGTGGCCCCCGTGGCGGGCCCCGGGAAGCCCCCTTTTTTCCATAGACTTTGACAGGGTAAATTTTCAAATCGCTCCCACTCGCCAGGCTTTGACGCTAAAGTCACCAAACTTGGGTCACTTAGTCATGGAGTCAACCCGAAAATTTTGGGCACATTTCGGGGACCCCAAAAGTGGGCGGGGCCACTACAGAACCAATCAAAATCTCCCCATTGACTATAATGAGACTTCAAATTGCTACTCCTCCCACATTTTAGGAGTACAAATTCCAAACTTTGCAGACTTGGTCGGCACCCACCCGAGTACCTTGCTTTGTGCTTTGTTACCCGATCCCACCCTCCGGGCCCTGGGACAGGGCCCCCAAAATCCACGTTTTTCCCATTGACTTTGACAGGGAAATTTCAAATCGTCCCAGTCGCACAGATTTTAAACTAAAGTCACCAAACTTGGGTCACTTAGTCATGGGGTCAAC